>NC_139740.1:13961633-14198476 GCF_964211835.1 Anser anser | reverse complement strand
CAAGCAGCCACCGAGGATCCTCCGCCGCGGGCTCCCTCCGGCAGTGCCGGAGCCGTCGCTGCTCCTTGGGCGCCCGCCAGCTCGCTGCGCGTGCCGGGGAGCTGCTTGCGGCAGGGTGCTCCGTCAAAGCCGTGTTTACTCACACAAGGGCGGCCGTATTTTTATTAGGCATAATTACGCTATCCTTAATGTAGCTGCAAACCATTTTTTCCCGGAGCTGCCGTGCGGGCAGGGAGGCTGCCGCTTGGCGAGCCCCGAGCCGTGGGGCCGTCCTGCCTGTGCACCGGTGCTCGCTGTGGTCCCGGGTGTCCCTGCAGCCACTCTCGGTGTCACTGCTGGTCCCCAGGGCCTGATCCTGCGCCCCCAGCTCCAAGCATCCTTCTGGCAGCAGAGCACCTCCTCCTCTTCCATCCCTGCTGCGTGCAGGTGGTGGGGTGCACGCTGCCAGGGGGAGCCTGCTGTGCATCCAAATCCGTATCCACATCTGCACCCACATCCACATCCACACCCGCATCCGCATCTTGCAGCTGCGGAGCCCCAGGGCACGGTGCCCCCGGCTGCAGTTGGTCCCAGGGGAGCGTGCCGGAGGTGTGCACGGCTGAAGTGTGCAAGCCTGAGCTGTGCTGTGCTGAGACGCGTGCGGCCGAGACGTGCATGGCCAAGACGTGCACGGCGAGCTGTGCAAGCTCGAGGTGTGCACAGCTGAGACGTGCAAGGCTGGGATGTGCCTGGCTGGGGTCTGCAAGCCCCAGCCACGGAGCTGGGGCTGGATCCAGCACCGAGCAGCCTGGCTGCTGTGCCCCCCCTGCCCCCCCGTGCCCCCCTGCAGCCGGGTGTGGAGGCGCTGCCCCAGCACAGCCATCTCCCACGCAGCCCTGGTTTTGTTCTTCCCAGTCCTGGGCTCTGCTTTGCTGTGCAAATGTGTTTCTCCTGCAAGGCAGCGCCGTGGCTGAGGTGGGAGCCTGGCAGAGCTAATAGGAGACATGAAAGGAGAGGTTGGAGGGAGATTCCCCCATTCAGGGAACAAACTGCGGCAGAAATTGATTTTTTCCCCCTGTTTACTCGAGTTTCCTCCCCCCGGTGCGGAGGAGAAAGGCCTTGCATCACGATTACCTGCTCCGAAGTGAGAGTGCAATTTGCTGAATGCGTTTATTATTATCAGGGACCGAAAACTATTCCCAATCACCCGGTATTTTCTTTCTTTTTTTCCCCCTTCATTCCCATTCTTTCTTCCTTTCTTGTTTCTTGAAGCGCAGGGCCCTGGCAGCACGCTGCTGAGAGCCGATCAATTCTGTCCTAATGGCAGCTCCCATGCCCCGTCATTCATCAGCCGGGTTCTTAAAGAGCATCTGAAGCTTCATGGACGACTTGGGGAAAAAAAAAGCCCATTTGGAGGCGAGATCATATTTTCTCTGTCTCTTCCCTTTTGTTCTTTATTTGCCGAGGACAAAGGCAGGCTCAGGCTCTAGGTGGGGAAGAGGCAGCAGAGGCAGATGAAAATCCTAAGAAACAAAAGAGCCCGTTTTCATGCAAATGACCTGAAAGAGAGAGAAAATTTGGGGAGGAAAATTGTGCGGGGAGGACAAAAACTGCCCTGGCTTGTATTCTCCAGCGGAACCGCAAGTGTCACCGGAGCGGGAGCCTTTCCTCCGCACGATAAAAGGAGAACGAAGGCGGCTGAAAGTTTTCCCGCAGGCATCGGGAGCCGTTTGAAGCGCCGGAATATTTTTCTGAATTAGGGCCAGGCGGGGGGCCGGATCCTGCCTGTGGCAGGCGATGCTCGGCGCCGGGCTGGCTGGTGCGGGCCTGGCCACCGGTGTCACGAGCTGCTCCGGTCTCCAAGCGGGGCTTGGGGGGGGGGAGCACAGAGCCTGGGGGTCCGCAGGGGTCCCTTGGAGGGAGGTGGGGGCGAGGTTTGGCCGTGGTGGTGACGCAGGGACTGGCTCTGGTGCGAGCACAGAGGGGCAGGCGGTGTCCTGGGGGCGATGCTGGGATTGGGGGGGGGGGTCTCCATCGTCCCCCTGCAGCGCCGCGCCCCGAGTTTTGGGCACGCCGGTGCAGGAGGCGGCGTTGCTGGTGCCTGGCGAGGGCTGACATGCGCCCACAGCCCGCTGCGTGCGCCCGGAGGCCTGCTCGGGGAGGCTGGCCTCGCTCCGAGCTGCGGGGAGGCAGGGCAAGGGGAGATTGGGGCAAGGGGAGAAATTGGGCAAGGGGAGACAGCAGCAGGCAGGGAGCGCCCCCCCCTTTTCCATCTGACGCCCCTGAAGTTCAGCCGTTCGCCAAGCTGTGATGGCTCTGCTGTGCCATTTCCCGCAGCGGCTGCTTGGAGACGGGGCTGGCGGAGCCGGAGCAGCCTCGCTCGCTTGCCAGCACCCCCGCGAGTCCCAGGAGAAGCCGGTGGTGCCGGCGTGAGCGGGGCCAGGGCCGCGTGGAGCCCTGCTGCTGCCCGGCATCGCCCCCGCTGCAGGAGGTGGCATTGCCTGGTGGCCTTGTACCAGCGTGTGGTGACACACGTGGAGTCACAGCTCGGTGTCCTGGCTGTGCGCACGCCAGCCCCACTCACCCGGGGGTCCCGCGGCGCTGCAGGGGTGCCCCCATCCCGTCGGCACTGCCTGGGGTGGTGGCAGCCCCACAAGTCCCAGGCTGGGACCTCGGGGCGGGCTGGCAGCCGGGGGACACAGGCAGGTGGCACCGGTGGTGGCACCGGTGGTGGCACCGTCGCGGCAAGGGCAGAGCAGCTGCGGTGCCTGCCTGGCTCCCCGCCACCCCGCGCAGCTCAAGTCAAATTTGGTGTCATCCTGCAGAGGAAGATTATGGTAATTTTCCTCCCCCCCCCCCCTTATGCATAATTTTCAGACTCGGCTGCAGCAGAGGCTGTGCGGAGAGATTGGGTGATGGGAATGTCATCTGCGATTCGATTATCTCCTCCTGCCTTCCCCCCTTTTTTTTTTTTTTTCTTGTGAAACCTTCATCAAAACATGTAGATCTAATTAGGACAATTACAGCGCGAGGACGGCTGAGAACCCGCCCAGCCCCACACCGCGGCCCCGGCTCAGCCGAGCTTTGGCTGCACAGCAGGCAAAAACTGGGAGCTTCTTGTGGGGCTGCGGCAGGTGGCGGGGTCCTGGGGTCCTGCAGGGGACGGAGGCGGCCCCAGGTTTGTCCCCACGGCCACGGCAGCATCACTGGAGGGGGTCCTGCTGGGGGGACCAGCTGCTGGTGACAGCTCCGTGGCACCTCGCCGGCTGTGACGAGCCGCGGGGGTCCCAGCACCTTGGTGACGTGGTGCAGGGGGAGCTGTGCTCCAGGTCCCGGCACGGGGTGCACGTTGTCCCTGGGGGTGCTGCTGTGTGGCTCCTGGAGAAGGGGCCACCCGCAAGCCTCCCTCCGCGTCCCTCATTGTTATTCTGTCCCCGCTCGGTGGCAGCTGGCTGGGTGGGAGCGGAGTGACAGCGGTGACAGGTAACACCGCCGCGGGGACGGCGGCGAGGGGCCCCAACCAGCACCCGGGGGTGCACCCAACAGCCGGGGCTGCAGCAGGATCGGACCCCTCCGCGCTGGATTGTGCATCGCTGCTGATGCACACGAGCGTGCAGGGCCCTCGTGTCAGCCGCTCGCTGCACAATCCTGTCCCCGCAGCGTTGCACACACGTGTGCAGGACGTGGCTGAGCGCTCTGCTGCCCTGCCCAGCGTGGGGCGCCCCCGGTGACCCGTCCTCCCGCTGCCTGCCGTGACCGTGCAACAACCAGCACTGCCCGGGGACCTTGCACACACGTCCCCGAGCGTGGCGGGGACAAGGGCTGGCGGCCGGGCAGGGCTGCTGCACGGACAATTAAGGGAAGTGCAAATTGTCAGACCCCGTGATTAACACTGCCTCCAAATCCGCATGAATATTAAAAGCCGACATTGCCCAGGCTCCCTGCACAATGAATTCTGTATGAATCTTAAGATAAATCGTTTGGATAACTTAGCGGCAGCTGTACTCCCTCGCCACCAACTGCCTCCAAAAATCATTTCAAGTCAGGCGAGAGGAGCAAGAGCAGAGGCCAGACGAGCGCGGGTAATTACGATTCCAGGCTCGGCGGTGGCGGGATCAAGGCCAGGGAGTGCAGGGCGCCCGGGGCTCTCCGGAGGGGAACGCGGAGCCTCCTCGTGTTCGGTTTGTTCCCGGGAAGCGGTGACAAGTCCCCGCGCTTGCCGTGGGTGTCTCCTTGCTGCCGTGTTCGGCCGGCGGGGATGGTGGCTTCACATCCGGATGGCTCCAGCCTGGAGGGCAGCAAGTTTCCCCCTCGGGCAGGACCCCGTGGGCGCACCTGGGGACGGAGGGGACGCAGCGTGGGGACCTGGGGCGGGTGTGCAGACCCATCTCAGCCCCATCGCCACCAGTGCAAGGTGCGGTGCCCCAGCCCCAGCCCCTTCGCCTCTCCCAGACCGGCTCCTGCCCTGCCTGTGCTGAGCCAATTGCTCTTGCAGAGCTTGTCCTCCCTATTTCAGCCCTGAACCCTTGTCCCCATCCCAGCCCCACAACCACCCCCATTTATCGGCTGGGGCTGAGGGTGCCCACGCAGCCCCATAGCAGCTCGGGGACGGATGGGCTCCCTGCGGGAGGGACAGCATTTGTCACGGCCCTGTTATGGTTCTGTGCCGCTCCGCGCGTCCTCCAAACCGGCACCACGTCCCCATTAGCAGGAGCACAGCCTGCAGCGGAGCAGAGCAGAGCAGAGACCCGGCATCCGTCCTCCCTGCCTGGACCCCGCCGTGCCCCCCGCAGTGTCCCCATGTCCCCGTGTCCCCGTGTCCCCATGTCCCCATGTCCCGGTGTCCCCGTGTCCCCATGTCCCCGTCCCGCATTGGCATGCGGCCGCGCGCTCCCGGTCAGGATGCAGCGGAGGAGACGCGGCGTCATCCTCGGAGGAGGCCGGGGCCTTGATTGCCTCCGCGCAGGGCCATAAATCAGCCCGGCCGCCGGGAAGGGGGAGGTCTGGCGGCGGGGGAGGAATGGCAATGTCACAGCGGGCGCCTCTCGGCCGGGACGAGCAGCACCCGGCACCGTGCTGCTGCTGCTGCCGAGGGGGGGGGGACACCGGCCCCTGCGCCCCTCGCCCAGGGCTCTCGGCGGAGGCGCAGGGCTCTGCAGGAGAGGTTTCCGTCCCTGCCGTGCCCCCACCTCCTTCCCTCCCTCAGGGGGTCCCCAGCCCTGCTCAGCACCGGGCTCCCCACCTCTGAGAGCTCGGGGAAGGAATTCCCCACCCAGCACTGGGGGAACTGAGAGGATCGCGAAGATTTCCAGTCCCAACTCCACCGCCCCCGGCAGGCTGCACTCGCGGCGTAATCCTGGTTACGAAATGGAAATCAGAGGTGACACAAACCACCCAGAGAGCCCAGTGAGCCCTGCCTGGGCACGAGGGGGCTGCTCTCCCTGCTGCCGGGACATGGCCCCGTGCACCCCTCCAGGCCCTCGTCCCAGGGCACGGCTCTGTCCCACGGCCGGCGGCACCGCCGTGCCCCGCGGTCAGGGGGTGACGGGGTTGGGACCTGCCCTGTTTGTGCACCCTGTCCCCGTTCCTCTCCGTGTCCCCAGGCTGGGGCAGCCCCAGGGCTTTCCGCCAGCCAAGGACCCGGCTCCGGGCTGCTGCGTGCTCATTGCTGCCTCCTCCTCCTCACTGTCACCCATCCACGGCCCCAGCACCGTGCCCAGAGCTGCGAACCCGACCCCGAGCTACCAAAAGGCGCGCGGATAAATCGGCCGACTGGGTGCAAACAGCTAAAGGATATCAAGCCAGAGAGGAGCAGATCCAATCAGGGGCCATTAACAGATTAAATCATCGCGCTGAATCAGATTAACGCACAAATAACATGAAGCTAATGTGGATCAGAAACACTGGCTCGTGCTCCCAATTTATTTGAAGCAGGAGGTGACGGCTGGGGGCTGCCACCACCCGGGGACGGAGCTGCGCGGGGCCACGCAGGCAGCGTGCGCAGAGGAGCCCCATGCCTGGGGACAGCCACACGGCTTGGGACGTCCCCACGAGCCACCAGCCTTCAGGGAGCGTGCCACATCCCCGGAGCAGCGTGCCGGCACAGCCCAGCCCCTCTGCCTGGGTCCTGGGCCGCGCACCAGCACCCTGCCTGCTCCTTGCCCCGGCAGCCAGCCCCAGCCCTTTGGAGGTTATGTCCCCGAGCCACAGCACCTGGGCCAGCCTTTCTTAATTGGGAGCTGTAATTAGCAGGAACGCTTGACCTGGGCAGAGCCAGCTCCCGGCAGCAGCATCGCCCTTCGCGGTCGCGTTTTCTCCTTGGCTGCGCCGTTCCTGCTCCCAGAGCAGGCAGCAGCCCTGCAGCCCCGCTCTGCCTGGCTCCCGCAGCTCCAGGGCCACACGAGGCGGTGAAGCCGTGGCAGTAAACGGCTGCAAACAAAGGGAAAATGTCTTTTCTCCCCCCGACTTATTGCCACACCTCCCCCCGAAGCCCCCAAGGCCTGGCAGTGGAGCAGCACCAGCTCTGAGCCCTCCTTGCCCGCGCGTTTCCCACCAGCTCCCGAGGGCCCAAGGGGGTTAACTCGCACCCTGGTGCCTCCCCGCGCTCTTTCTGCCAGCAAAGCTTTTCTTCCCTGAATTCCCGCTCGCCCAGGAAGGCAGGACAAAGCCTGAGCCGCTGCAACAACACCCGGGAACAAGTATTATTATGTGGTGTGACAATGTTTGATGAATTCATATGTGCCTAGGGGAAGGGACTAAGTAGGTGAATAAAGTGAGAATATTCTCTGTGACAATCAATACCCCTTCAATTGAACCGTCTCCACAGATGTGACATTTTGATTTTTCTCCTTTGGACATACTAACTGGATTTATGTCCTCTTGAAGTGGAAACAGCAGGGAGCGAAGTGCCGGCAGCGGGCTGGCACGGCGTGGGCACGGCTGTAGGGCAGGGAGGGCAGGGAAGGGTGATGGGGGCTGGGGTTATGGGGCTGGGGTTATGGATGGAGTCAGGGTGATGGGGCTGGGGTTATGGGGCTGGGGTTATGGATGGAGTCAGGGTGATGGGGCTGGGGTTATGGGGCTGGGGTTATGGGGTCAGGGTGATGGGGCTGGGGTTACGGATGGGGTCAGGGTGATGGGGTTGGGTTTATGGGGCTGGGGTGATGGATGGGGTCAGGGTGATGGGGCTGGGATGATGGCGTGGATGGGCTGGGGAGATGGCTCCAGGGCAATGAGCTGGGATGATGGGGCTGGGGCCATGGGGCTGGGGTGTTGCCTGGGAGCAGAGCGTTGGGGTGGCGGAGCCGACGCCACCGGGCACGCAGGCAGGTCCGTACCAAGGCGAGGAGGCAGCTGGGCACACCTCAGAGGTGCCCCACGGCTGGGACCTCGGGGGAGAGGAGTCAGCAGCAGCAGCAGCAAAAAGGGGGGTACGCGGAGGAGGCGCCTCCTGCTCCCCGGTGCGCCGAGCCGCGGCACCCACCGGTGGCACCCGCGCGGCTCCGGGATTCCCGTCACATCCCGGGCCCCGGAGCTAATGACTCATCCCCGGCACGGCCATTTGTTTGTGCTGGTTTCAGACAGACTAATGTTTTTAATGGCACATAATCATTTTTCAGAAGTCATTTGATGCTACTAATCATCGCTGTGATATGCCACGACGGGATGCGTAATGACATGCTGAACAGGAAAAATGGCACTTGGATCCCCGGTTCTTCCCGGTGTAATCTATATTTTACCACATCTCTCTGCCTAATGATACTTATAGCTGTTAATAAACGAGTACTTAGGCACTTTCTTCTTCTTCTTTTTTTTTTTTTTTCTTCAGTGGGTGATAAAATAATTTTGGGTTAAAACATAGGAATGGGAAAGGAAAGTGGTGGCTCGAGCACGGTGTGGGTTTCCCCGCAGCTGGAGGGAACACGGGCAGCGAGCGGTGCTGGGCTCACCAGGCGGGAAATTCATAGAAGATTACTTTCGCTGCTCATAACTTTTTAGTCTCTTTGTTAAATTAACAAGTGTTAAAAAAAAAAAAATTAAACATTTTTTAATGAAATTTTATCACTGCAGTAAGAGGATCCTCCTGGCCCAGTGCCCAAAGTCTTCAGGATGAATTAGCGCGCAGTTCCTCACGCTCTAACTCATTTTATCGCTTAATTAAAGGGATGCTGGCAATTCTGGTAAAATATACTTTTTCTTAAACAACTCTTCTCCTTCCCCAGGCTCCTAAGAGCCAGGAAAGGGAACGAACTCAGAGCACCGAGCATGCCTTTTGCACCAGGACCTTGCTTCTTTGGCTGCTCTCTGAAGCCTGCTCGGTGCCACCATGGGGGGAGAGGGTCCGGTGGCTCTGAGCGGCAGAGGAAGAGGAGGCTGAGGATGGAGGCGTGCAGCCCCAGCACCCCTCCGTGGATGCCGGGGTGCAGGGCTGTGGGGTGCAGCCTGCATGCAGCACCCAACGCTTTCCACTCCGCATGCCAGCTGCAAGCTTGGCTCCATCGTCTCCGTAAGCACCGGGTCACACGTCTCTGCCCAGACTTGTGAGGAAGAAAAATTGCTTTTGCTTACATTTTTAATTTCTCTGTAATTACCCGCTGGGCTCCTCGGGAGAATGCTAACCAGCAGTGCAGCTCCCTGCTGGGCAGCTCGGCGGCTGCAGCCCTCCGGCACAGCACAGCACGGCACGGCACGATACAGCACGGCGCAGCGAGGCACGGCGAGGTACGGCGTGGTGAGATATGGCATGGTGAGGCATGGCATGGTGAGATATGGCACGGTGAGGTACGGCATGGTGAGGCGAGGCATGGCATGGCACAGGACGCCAGCTCTGCCGGGCAGGTCCAACATATCACCTCCGAGCAGCAGTGAGTTCGGGAGTGCAGCCTTGCATCTCCTGATCGGAGCCAGTTCAGAAAGGTCTCGTTAGCGTCTCCATCATTACCCAATGCGCACGCAGGTGGTTTGCTCTCCTCTGGAATTTCGGAGTTAAATGACTCATCGTTATCTTATTAATGAAGCCAGGGCTTCATTAATAAGCACAGCCCTGTGGTTATTGCCTTCCCAAGGGCACTGGTTTGGAGGCAAGACACGGGGATGGGTGTCTGCTGGTGAGGAGCAGGAGGCTGAGAGAAAAATCTGTGAGACAATCTGTGAGTTCCCAGCGAACGGAGCACTTTTAGTTAATTTTGTTAACGTGCTTGTGTCTGAAGCTTAGCGGGACGTGGCTGATGCGGGGGCGTGTCATTGCATTAGCACCCAACAGCAAAGCGGGGGGCGAAGAAAGCGGCTCCATGTCATCCGCCGCCGCCGCTGCCCCTTCCTTTTGTCCCTCACCTTATTATCGTCTGCTTTTCTGCACGGTCCTACTTAATGCGTGAGTCAGGGTTTGCAGAGCTATTGTACACAATGACTTCTAATGTCCTGTGAAAGTAAATGGAGGACGAGACCTAGAGAAAGCTACCAATTACTTTAAGAATATAGACACGGCAACGCCATTAACGTAATGGCGAAGAGCGATTCCGGAGCCCCTCGTGCCGTGCCGCTCGATACCACAATTAATGTTGCAGAGTTGACTTGAGCTCCAGCTTCCTCGAGACAGGCTCGCGCCATTAACCTTCCCCGAGTCAAGGTGTTCCAGCTCTCATATTCGGCTTAATTAGTCTCCAAGGCGATGTAACAATAGCCACTTCCCGAGGACGCCGTGCCGGCACCGCCGCTGCCTCGGGATGGAGCAGCTCGGGAGCGAGACGAGCGGCGGGGAGGAGAGCGGGGCAGGCAGGGAAGAGCACGTGTGTGTGTGTGTTTGCACGTGTGTGCGTGTGTTTGCACGTGTACTTGCACACCCGTGCACAATCTGCAATGCACAGAGCGAGGAGGGTTGAGGCTGCTGACCCCGGAGCAGGGCAGAGCCACGGCCGGCAGCACACCGACCTCTGCACGGGGCCCCCGCAGAACGAGTCACGTCGCCTCCCATCAGGAGCAGCGTGCAGGACCGAGTAGATAAAGGTGCTAATAAGACAGAGCACTAATTAATTGCAGCCCCGGCTCGCAGAAGAGCCCTCAGCCGAGCGCTGGCTGTCATGCTGAGCAGCAGCCGCGACGCTGGCAGCTCCGCGAGGCGCCGTGCCGGAGCCCAGATCATTAGGAGCTCGTGCGTGAGCTCGCAAACGAACCAGGGGGCTGAGGTTTGCAAAGCCAAATCCCTCTGCCCCCGAAGCAGCCGCGGCTGCGTGGCCACCCTGGCTCGGTGCCACCATGCACCCCAGCCCCTGCTGGGTGCTGGTGCAGGGCAGGGGTAAGCGCCCAGCCGGGACGTCCCCATCAGCAGGGGACCTGCAGCGGCGTGGTGGCACTTCCAGGGCTGCAAGTGTTACAACGTTAAGCTCCTTTTCTCCTTCTTTCCCTTTTTCCTCCAAACCAGCAAATCAATTTGATGGTGGCAGGAGCACGGCCCTTTACAGCTTGTGCGATTTGCGTGGAGTCACCCGCTCCCCTCTATCCATCATCCTTAATTAATTAGAATGTAATTGCTTATGGATTCCTCTTCCGTTATTCGCAGCCCCCAGCACCGGGATCACGCTTTCCTGTCCCTCGGTGCTCTCGCTCTGCAGCAGGTTGCTCAGGAGCGCTGAGCTGGCCCCGGGGCACGTTCGTCCCCGGCGCTGGGGAGGCTGCGGCTGGGCAGAGAAGGAAATAAACCCCGCTGCTCCGGCTGCTGCCGCTGCTGCTCGCTGCTGCCTGGAGCTGGGACTTTGCACCGGGTGTGATTTGGCCAACGGGATGGGGCCGGGGCCGGGGACAAGGACGGGGCGGCTTGGTGAGGACACAGAGCTCGCATGCCTGGGTCTGGCTTGGCAGCCTGCAGCAGCCTCACCGATGGTGCAGGTGGAGGCAGGGAAACCAAATTAGAAATTAGCTGAGACCTCAAAACGCGGTGAGGACGGCGGGTGCAGGAGGTCAGTGCCTGGGGGGCCGGCACACAGCAGTGTGCGTGATGGGGAGGCAGCAGCGCAGCACCGTGGGGACGCTTGGCTCCGCGTCCCTGCCTTGCCCCGTGCTTGCCATCAGTGGCCACCGAGGGGTCCACTTTGCCCTGGCCCCCTGCCCGCCCTGACACCGTTGCTCCCTGCTCTTTCTTCTTCCTGTGGACAGCAGAAGGAAAAGGACAGCGTTTGCTCGGGGTTCTCTCTGCGGGTCGCTGGGGTTTGAGCTGTGCCATCAATCACAGGGCAGGCTGCGAAGGGAAGGGAGGAATCCTGCCTCGCTCTGCTGCTGGGGGAGGGCAGGATGCGGCCCCAGCCTCCCCGGCAGCACCCCACGCGTGGGCACACTGCGGCTGAGAGCTCTCGTCTCAGGGGCTGAGCTGCAGCCAAGCACAAGGCACCACCGGCCCCGTTTCCCCGGGGGGCCCAGCCCTTGCTGTTGGCTTCCAGAAGGTTTGGGGGTTACAGAAATCTGGGGGCTCTGTTATGGGCCGTGGGCTGGCCCCAAAATGGGGCTGCGCCTGCTGCGCCCCCACCGTGTCGCCCACCCCACGCCACCTCGGTTTTTCTTTTCCCCCGCCTTGTCCCCTGTCCTGTCCCCATCACCGGCCCCAGCCCGTGGTGGCCGAGAGGAGCGCAGCACCATCCTGTGCAGCCCCGTGCGAAGGCTGGGGGCTGGGAAGAGCAAAGGGGTCGGCGTCCTGCTGCCCCCCCCCTCTGTCTCCCGCCGCCACGCAGGGGGATGCAATCACGCCTCTGCGGCTCGGCGCCCGGCTCTCCGCAGGGAAAACACCGATTCTCGAGGCTTTGTTCAAAAATGTATTCCCCATTGTTAAAAATTTAGAGACAAAATCAATTCAGGCCTGTGGGTTTTTTTTCTTTTTTTTTTTTCCCCCTTTTATGAAACTGTTTGTAGCAGTGCTGTGATTGCCAGCAGAGGAGCGTCCGCGGTCACCTGGGGAGGGGGGTCTCCAGAGGGGGCTGCGCCGCGGCGGGGGGGGGGACTGGCGGGAGGGGGACCCCAAGGCACTGCAGGGATGGGGATGGGATGGGATGGGATGGGATGGGATGGGATGGGATGGGATGGGATGGGATGGGATGGGATGGGATGGGATGGGATGGGATGGGATGGGATGGGATGGATGGGGGTGGGATGGGGACAGGGATGAGGACAGGGATGCCCCCGCTTCCTGCTGTGCTCCCCCAGGAGGCACGGGTGACCCAAACCGAACCCGGCGATGCCGAGGGCGGAGGGAGCAGGCGGTAACTCCGCTGAAGGGCCTTAATAAATCACAGTGATGTGATTACACGGGGCCGTGCCACATCTCAGCAGCCACCTAATTAAAAACTGGACTAAAACAAGGGAAGAAAATAACTTAATTTGGGTGCTATTTGCCTTGCTAATGTGGTGGCAGTTTTCTGCGCCGGGTGAGTGTTTATAAAATCTTAATTAGGTTTCCTGTTCGGAGCAGCGACCGATACAAGTCCCTGCCTTAATGGACCGGCACCTTGGGGATGCGGTGGCTCTGCCCGTGCCCTGCGGCTGGATGAGGTTAGAGGTGGGGAAAAGGGATGGGGAATTGGGATGGGGGAGAGGGATGGGAAGCAGCTGCAGAAGGATGGCTGCCGGCTTCCCGTTGGCTTTTATTTTCCCCTTCTTATTTTTTTTTTCTTCTCTGTTCTTTTTAATCAAAACTTCAAATTGGACTCAAAGCAGCTATTTATAAACCTGTCAGGGGAGGCTGGCATTTCTCTATCAGGTTGCTATTGAATGGTTGCTAACGGCTCTTCAACGGAGGCAAGGAGCGGGCGGCGGAGCTGGGGCTGCTGAATCCCCCCTGAGCCCCACGAACACGAGGGGCCGCGGCTGCGGGACCCCCAGGACCTGCGGGACCCTCGTGTTTGCCCGTGATCTCAATGGGGCTGACACCCAGCCGTTACTGCTAGCCCACCCCAGCGGTATCGGGTTTGGGGCAGGAGGGCTGCGGGTTGCAGCTGAGCAGCGGGGACCTGGCTCTTCCTCCCCACCGAGGTTTACACCTGGGAAATGCACGAGAGGGAAGGGAACGGCTCAGCCTGGGCATGGGGCGAGCAGCGGCCGTGGCCAGGGCACCCTGGGGGGCAGCAGGGGGACCCCAACCCTCTCCCCTCGCCCCTCCCGGCCACCACCCCGCGCAGCAGAAATGGCTGAAGTGTCCTGTCCGGCCCTGCGTGGGGAAATGATTTAGACAGTTGTATTAAAATGCAAATTTCTGCCTGGCTTGCTAGTTTATCATCTGACTTGTTATACAATTTGCCAGTTATAGAAGAAAAATTACCATAATGGGCCCCCGGGGAACGGTTGTAAAAAGGATACCAAACATTACTTATCATCCCATTCCGCTACAATTATCTGGTGCTTTTCTTCTTCCCCCCAACCCCAAGGAAAATTAAACCATCAATAGGAGCCAGGGAGACGCGGGGAGCGAGCGTGGCAGCCAGGCAGACGGCTGCGTGGTGCTGTGCCCGCCCCGGAGCCCGCCCGCCACCTCTCGCTGTGTGCCCCAAATAAACCTTGTTAATTGTCCAGGAAAACGGAGGTTAAACGCTCCCAGACCTCCTCAAAGCGATATCGCGGAGAGAAGGGCGAGAGCGCAGGAGAGAGAGTGGGGAAAGGGACCGCATTTCTTCAGCGAGGAGAACAAGAAACCCTTTAATGTGGCTCTGTGTGAAGGGGATTAAAGATGCCTCGTTTATTCCAGGGAGACAATTTAGCTCTGCCCTCTGAACCCCGTTTTGCTGTAGGTGCGTTCGCATCGCTGGGGCGCCTTTGGAGAGGGGAGAGCTGGAGATGGAGGCAGGGACCGGTGCTCCTGCCGAGGGGCTGGGGGCATCTCCTGGCACATCTCTGCTCGTCCCAGGTTCTCCAGGCATCCCCAGACATCTCCAGGCATCTCCAGACATCATCTCCCGGCATTTCCCAGCATCTCCCAGCATCTCCTGGCACCTTGCAGCATCCCCTGGGGTGCCAGGGAGAGCCTTCCCTGCAGCCCAGCAATGGGATGGCCCCAAGGCGCCTCCGCTCCTCATTTTGGAGGCTGTTTAAATGCACGGTGCAGGGAGGTGGCTGCTTTTTGGACCACCGATGCCCCCCCTGCCATTAGCAGCTCTCAGAGGGGTCGGTGCCAACCCCAGCCACGTGCGTGCGGCACCACGAGGGTGATGCCTGCTGGTCCCGGCCAGCCGATCCGGAAACCCCCCAGGATTCATCCTCCAGCTCGGATGCTTTCCCGCCGGCTTGGAGACGAGCCACCAGCGCAAGATTCCAGGCAGTCGAACGCAAAATTTTCCATGCAGATCATTTCCTAATTAAACGGCTCCTGAAGCAGCCGCGTGCGAGCTGGGAGCGCTGGCGAAGGCGCCGGCTCCCAGGGGTGCAAACTGGCGGGGGCTCGCATGGAGCAGCACGCGCGGGCGGCTCCCCCTGGACCCCAGCCCCTTGCAGCCCCCCTGTAAATCCTGAACCTGTCCCAGGCTCCGTGAGGGAAATCCTCCCTGCGCCTCCCCCAGCTCGTGCGAGCAGCAGCAGGAGGAAACAGCCACCCCTGAGCCCTCCAGGAGCTGCAAAATTCCCTTTCCTGCCCCCAGCCCAGCCCAGCAGAGCCAGGGATGAGCGGCTGAGCCTCCGCTTGCCCCTTGCTGCTGGTGGCATCCCCCAGCTGTGCGGGGCAGGATCTGTGTTCCCCCCCCTGGGCTGCTCTTTCCGGGCAGGCAGCGGTGTGCAAATTACACCAGGATGCGCCCAGCCACGGCTTAGTCCCTGCCAACCCCCGTGGGAGGCTGATCAGCTCCGCTAACCCTGTGTCATGTATGGGGGGGCTGCGCTGATCCCCCTGTCCCTGCGGCACGGAAGGCTCGTGCCTCACCGGCTGCGCCGAGCGGGCGAAGCAAAGCAGGGGCTGCAGGCGGGGGGAGCGGAGCGAGGGGGCTTTGCCAGGCTGTGTGGGGTGAAGGGGAACATGGGGGGGCACAGAGGAGGGGGTGCTGTGGTCTTCAGAGCCCTCCGTGCCAACTCAGGGCTCCCTGGTGCGTTTTGAGGGCGAATTGGGGCTGGTGCCGGTGCGGCGAGGCGAGCAGCGAGCAGCCCTGCGTGCTGACACAGTGAGCAGGAGCTAAACATCCGGGGAGTAACGAGCCTCCGAGTCCAAATTTTATGGACTAATTACGGCTCTGTTTATTGCACTTTTAAGTAGAAGTTGGTTGCAGTCGCCGGGGAGGCTCTGGCTTACCAATAAATAACTGCTGTGTCTGTGTCCCACCAGCCTCCCCGCGCACCGAGGTCAGGCCAGGCAGCGGGGCCGGGTGCGAGAGCGTTTGGGACCCCTCGTGGGGGGGATGCTGGCTTCTGTCCCTGGTGCTCCCAAATAGGATGGAGCCAGGACCCTGTTCCGAGCCAGTGGGGGCCGCACTGTCCCCAGCCACACGTCCCCATCCCCTGCCCCACATGCGGCCAAGCCGGGGGGCTCAGAGCCACAGCCCCGTGCACCCCCCAGGGTCTTGCCCTTGCTCCCCAGTTCCTGCCCAAGGCTGACCAGGAACCATGGCATGACCCGGCCACGGGTGACACACATCCCTGGTGATGAGGCCACCGAAATATTGTATCCCCATGACCAGAGCAAGCAAAGGGGCAGGTGGGGACACCACGTCCCCGGGCCGGGCGGTTTGGCCCCAGGAGGAGGCGGCTGCAGCGCTGCCGCCCAGGCGCTACGGGGGACGGGGCTGCGCGGGAGGAGTATTTTTAGCTTTCTCATTAACCGAGTGCTTTCAAATTAGCCTTCTATTAACCTCAAAGTAAAATGAAAGCGTTAGAAAGAAAGCATTTTCGCCCCCCTTCCCTTGCAGGGCTTACGTCTCCCGCGGAACATCGAGGTTTCCGCAACGATCGCCCCGTTTGCCCCGCAGCCCTGACGCGGGGCCGTCGTGCAGCGCTCCGCTTCTGGGGAACAATGGGGCGCCGAGGGGCCACGCACGGCACGGCCCTGCTGGGGCCTGCAATTCATTAACCCCTTGCTAAAACGGATGACTTTCTCCCCTTCATGTAGGGCAGGCGGACGGACGGACGGACGGACGGACGGACAGCAGCAGCCCTGGGCTCCCACCGTCCGAGCCCTGAGGTTCTGCTCTGGCTCCATCCAGCTCCACCCGAGGTGCTCAGCACCCAGAAGCGGTGCAGGGGCTGTTCCCAGCTCTCTCCATCCCCTTGTCAATTTTATTATTATTTTTTTTTGCCAGGTTCCTGTGGCCGTGGGGGTGCTCCCTGCACCCCAAACCCGGCAGCCCTGTGCTGCAACGCCCCGTGGTGCAGGGGGTGCTGAGCCCTCGGGGTGCCCCCTGCCCTGCCGTACACCCCGCTTCCCCGAGGTGCCGTGGATGGAGACCCAGGGCCCTGGGGTGCCACAGCTCCCGCCCAGACCCATGGGGCTCCCCAAAATCATCCTGCCCCCTGCCCCCAAGCACCCAGCACGTCCCCGCACCCGAGCAGCCTCCGATCAAACGAGGCACACCCGTGTGTGTGCAGAGCCCCTAAAACCCCGCGCGCACACACACGGGGGTGATTTCCATTAGGAGGAAAGCAGAAATAACAGGGACATCAAAGCGGAATTGGAAAGACAGAAGAGAAAAAATCGGGGCGGGGGAGAAGGGGTGGGGGCGAGGCGGGAGAAGAAAGGGAAGAAGCTGCACGGAGCCGGCGTCCGTCCTGCAAATTGGAAGTGCTGCTCGGAGGTGTCCACGGGCGACCTGCCAAATCAATTGATTTCATCTGTGGGCAGAGATGCCTTTTTTTATTTCACACCAATTTTCACGGCCGGCGTTAGATAAAAATGGCAGAAACGCGGGGAAGAAGAGAGCCCAGCGGGGAGGGGGGCGGGGGGGGGCCGGCGGATGACAAAAAGGGATGGAGGGGGGACGCTGGCGGGGAGGGGAGTGGGGGCCGTGCAGGAGTGGGGTCGAGCCCGGGGATGTTGCCCCCACCGCCCCACCACCCACCAGGTGGGCAATGGGCACCCGCTGCCCCGTGCCCCCTGCCTGCCCCCTGGGACGCTCTGACACCAGGACCCAGCTCCCCTCCCTCCCGGGACACAGAAATGAGGGGGAACCCCAAATTCCGGCACTTTTCGGGAGGCGCAGTGGGGTCACCCCTCTGCCACGGGCACCCGTGCTGAGCTGGAGAGCTCAGGCAGAGAAAAATAGCTGGTGACATCAAGGTTATGCAGTCCTGGGCTGCCAGGAAGGATTATCTCCTGCAATCCATCACTGGCCTGGATCCTATTGCATTTTTCCTTTTGCTCTTTTTTCTTCCCTTCGTTCTTTGCTCTCTTTCTTTTTTTTTTTTTTTTTTTTGAATGGAAAACGTTTTTAGCAACCTTAATAGCCACCGAGAGCTGCTGCAAAGCTGGCACAGAAATCTATCATTTTTATTTGGCTGTGTCTGATAATAAGTAAGCTCGGGCCGTAAATCCCACGACCTTGAGAATTAAATAATAACAATAATAATAATAATGAAATCCCACGGAACTTCCCACCCGGAGCAGGCCCTTCGGCTCGGGCAGGTGGGATGGGCTGTGGTTTTCCTGGCGCACGGGAGCTCCCACAGCAGGCAGTGGGGACTTGTTTGTGAAGGGGAGAGGGCACCAAGCTGCTGATGTCTGAGCACCCCGATGGATTTGGGATGGGATGGGGTGGGGGCAGCTCCCCCAGCCCCCACTGTGAGCCCCATGGGCCCAGAAAAAGCCACGGGGCTGGGCAGTGATGGGAATGCTGAGCATCAGTAGTGACGCACGGGGCTCTGGTGCGTGCAATGCCACCGATGGGTGGCACCGGGGCACAGCCAGGCTGTGGGGCCTGTGGCACATTTTGGGGACCAGCCGGGGGTCCTCCCCGTGGGCTGGTGGGGGGTCAATGGGGGGCGCGGGTGCTGGGTCCGGGAGCGCAGCCTCGGGGCAGGGATTTGCCGTCAGCCGCTCGCCGAGGAGACATTTCACTCTGGAAATGTTTCGTTTTGACATTTCGCAAAGAGAAATCTCTGACTTTTTTTTGTCACGCGATGGCATTTTTCTCTTGGAGCCAATATATCAGAACCGTAACAAAAGCCCAGCAACTGGAAGTCAAAACATTTTCCTTGCGTTGAGCGACGCGCTCTGGGCTCGTTCCAAGAGGCGCCTCCCTCCTGCCCCACGCTGCTGCTGCTGCCTCGCCCCAATTTCCCTCTCTGTGGCTCCCGGTCCTTGTGGCTCCTGGTCCTTGTGGCTCCTGGTCCTTGTGGCTCGTGGTCCTCAGGTCTTGCTGGCCACGGCTCCGTGCCATTTGGACGGATCCCGTTTGCAGCCACATTGCCCGCGGCAGGGACGCAGTGAGGCCAACGTGGAGCCGAGCGTGGCGGCGCAGATAACCGAGGGGAAGTCAACCTCTTGCGCTAGCACGGGAACAATTCTGCTCGCCTGAGCCCAGCTGTCAGCGGCCCTCATCAAATGCAGGAGCAGCTGCTGCTGGCGGCGGGGCCGGCCCCGCTGCGGCCGGGGTTGTGCATCTCCGCGGGTGAGCAGGGGGGGAGCAGCCCCTGCGCCCTGGAACCAAGCCCCCAGCCCCTGGCGTGGGTAAATGCGACCGAGCTGCCTGGATCCGGGGGCTGCGATGGGGACGGGAGGGTGGGTGGCACGGGGACGGCGTGGGAGATGAGCACAAGCAGGCAGCCTGCGACTCAGCGAGGCTGGAATGAATTTGGGGGGATTTTTGCGAACTTTGGGAAGCCGGGAGCTGTTCTTCTGTCTAAGAGTGGCAAAGCTCTGAGGTCCGGTCCTGTGCTTTAACCCCCGCTCCCAACAAATTGTTTGGCTGGAACAGGGTCCCCAGGGCTGGACCCACGTGGGGTTTGCAGGGCCACGCCAGCCCCGTGTCCCCTCTGGTAGGGCTGGGGGGCACCCGAGCAGCCCAGGGACCAGCAGGCGCTGCCTGCGACGATTCCGCTCGCTCCTCGGTCCCTGCTGCTCATCCCTGCCGCCGAAGACTATTAAAAATCTAACAAATGTGTTAAATTAAATAGTACTTTTGCACATATTAAATGAACCTCCCTGCAGCAGGCTGGGAGCTCGCCGAAGCCCCGTGACGGATGTGCTGGGGCTGCGCCGAAGGAGGCTTTTGGGAGCCGTGGGGAAGATGTGCACCCCGTGGAGCTGCCACTTCGGGGCCAAGCAGCTCCTGAGCCTGGCTCCTGACTTGCAGCTGGTGCCTGAGACCCCCCAGGGCAGCTCCTGGGTGCTGTTTTGGGGCTGCCAGGTTGGGGATCCCCGCAGCTCCATGTGCCTCTGCTCCCCGGTGCACGGGGCCGGGGCTTGCGGCAGCGCGGGGAGCAGAGGGGTTTGCTACAGGCTTTGGGGTGCCCAGGGGAGCCACCGGTGCTCCCCATTAATAATCCCCACCTTCTAATGAGCCGTCAGACACCCAGAGGGTTGCAATTAGAAGCGAACCCTCCTGCTGGAGGCATCGCCGTGCTCGGCCCCGCAGCCCGGGCTGCGCCCCGGTGTCACCCCCCTCACCCAGCCCGGCCGGGAGCACGAGCGCTGTCCTCTGCTGGGACCCCGGCTTAATTAATCTTCTGTCGAGTGCAGGAGTGGTAATGGTCCCGCAGGAAGCAGGCAAGATGATTGTGCTGGAGTGAGACAAAGGAGAACAGTTAGACTGTGACAGCCGATATTAAAATGACTACAACTCACTTCATACCCCGAGTCAGTGCATTATATTCCGTATAAATAATGGGTTACTCCAGGTTAACTGTCTGTTGCTGCGTTCCAACTGTTGATATTTAATTAGCTCTAAAATTAAAGTGTTCTTTTATTGCCCTGCCATTAGAATTGCTTTATTTCTAATTGATTGAGATTAAAGTGTCTCCTTGAGATCCCAGCTCCCCGGTGCCGGGGAAGGGCGTGGGGACAGGTTCGAGGTGGGGGCTGACACCGGGGGGTGACAGCAGCCCCTGCCTGGTGGTGCTGAGCATCCCGGGGGTGGCAGCGAGGGGCTGGGCCTGGGGGCACTGGGTCTGCACCAGCTCCTGGCCCCCCAGGGCCGAGGCCCTTCCCCGTGCATCCCTGGGGAGGCTCCTCACTGCGATCACAGCAAATTAACGAGCGTCCCAGCCGTCGGATAAATGCACCCCTATGGGCAGGGGCCAGCGGGGCTCAGGGTGTCTCATCGTCAGCACCGATACCTCACCTTTTTGGTTGCCTTTTTTTGAAAATCACCCTGAAATGCTAACGCCAGGGCAAGGCGAGGCGGGGGACGGAGCCGCAGGAGCCCCGGCGATGGCACCGTGCTGCGGCCCCCATGCCAGGACAGGAGCCGGGACAGGAGCCGCTTCCCACGTCTCAATAACCGCTGGAATTATTGCCCATCCGATCAGCCTGAGATGAAATTTAACAGCCCGAGGTGGACATCAGGCACTGATAAAAAAAAAAAAAGGCACATCTTGCTTCGAGCTTAAACGGCTCTTTAAAAAGCTAATGCATAATTTAACCGAGCAATTTACAGCAGGCTCACTCGTGGGGAAGGCGGGGGGGGGGGGTGCAGAGGGGCCGAGGGCTCACAGGCAGTGTGGGACACGCTCGTCCCCATGGCTGTGGGGCGATGTCTGCTCCCCTCGTCCCCTGCACCCCTCTGCCCCCCCTGCACCCCTCTGCCCCCCCTGCGCCCCAAGCCTGTCCCCTAAAAAACGCAGCAGCCGGGCACAGAGCAGCACCCTGCCTGTTGCTTCAGCGCACCCGTAATCACCGCGGGAGGCCAGGTTCATTGGCAGGGCCGTATTCTGCGCCCGAGGTAAAAGCGGCGCCGAGTTGCAGCAGGGGAAGATTTGATTTAGTGCCGCTGTCAGCGGGGACACGGCCCCGCGGCCGCCGCAGGAGTTGTGCGCCAGCGGCTGCCCCCAGCATTAATTGGTGGCGGGCTGTCAGGAGCGTGCGATACGCACGGTGTCGGGCACCGAAGCTTTGGGAAGGTCTAAAGCTGGTCGGCAGGGATGGGTGCTGGGGCTTTGATTGCCTCTACCTGCACCGATTTCCCATGGGTGCTGGAGGAGGGCAGCGTGCGCCCGCGTGGCTCCGCGGGTGAGCACCGGCCGTGCCAGGGGAGCGCTCTGCCGCTCCCGGTGCTCTGGGTGCCAGCCTGAGCACCCACAGCTCTGCGCTGCCCCGTGCCAGGATGCTGTGGCCAACACGGTCCCCAGCCCCTGCCCTGGGAGCTCAGCCCTGCGGCAGCACCAGGGCAGGATGCGGCCCTGCAGATGGCCAGGAGAAGCGCTCGGCATCGCTGGCTGCGCGTCCCTCCTCCCACACACCCCTGCTCCGTGCCATGTCCCCGTCCTGGGGAGGTCGCTGGGATCGAGCGGGTCACGGCCCCCGAGCAGAAACGTGCCCAGCTCAGCAGAAAAGCGGTGGAGGTTCCTGACAGGCTTGGAGGGAGGGGAGGGGATAAAACCTGCGCAAAATGTAAAGAACCGCCGGACCTGCTAAACGAATTAACTTGTTAGTGGAATACATCTGCATAAATCTGAATAAATGACGACTCGATGTCCAGGCCAGGTGCTTGGCAACCCCCTCATCCTCATCAGGGAAATGTGAAAGAGGAATAAACGTGATGGAAGAGGAGACTTTGCCTGGATCTGTTTGCCTCTCCGAGCCCCGTGTGTCTCCCGCGGCTGCGCTCGGTGTGTGCTGAGCTCCCGGCGCCCCGAATCGCTGCGGTGCCGGGGGCAGCCGCGAAGCCGCCCCTCGGCAGAGCAGCAGCGAGCAATCGGCGTGGCATTTAGGTAAATGCTACAGCCATTTGTAAGTGTTCGTTTCCGTGGGCGCCCCATCTATTACATGACAGCTATTTGCTGAACATCCTGACGCGCCTTCCTCCGCTTACAGATAAGCTCCTGAGCAGGGGGAGGCTCGGGGCATGGCTCAGGCAGGGGCTTGGAGCAGCAAAACTTCATCACCAAAAGTGTCCCCATGTGCAGGATGGGACGGATACCCGGTGGCACGTGGTGCTGTGTCAGGAGGAGGTGAGAGGCCGCATCCGGAGGGCTGGGGCTGAGTTTTGCAGCCCGGGGAGCAGCGCAGGGGCAGCTCACAGCCAGCTCCGGTGGCCCCGGTGCCGCGTGGGGACAGGTCGGTGGCTTGTGCAGGAGCCCCTGCAGCCAAGCCACTGGGTGCGAGACCTCGGGTGTGCAGGAGGCAGCCACGTTACACGCAGAGCTGAGCTTTAATTTAGCTAAAAGACTTGGAAAGCCAAGCTCTGCCCGCCAAAACAGCTCCTTGAAAAAGAACAATAATGCAAAATAAATAAGGCCCGGGCACCACAGGTGGGTACTTAGCTTAATCAAACGGTGTCACCACCCAGAAAATGCTCAGCCCTCGCCCCTATGCCTGCCTTCTCCTTGGGGTGCTCCGAGGTGCCCTCCTGTGCTGTCACATCTCCCTGGGGTCGTTCCTGCTCCTCCCTTTTGCTGCCAGCACCCCTTGGCGTGGCCGTGCAGGTGGTGGTGGCCCCGCTGGTGCTGCCCGAGCCCAGCCTGGGGCCAGGGCGATGCTCCCAACATGTGGCACTGCCCAGGTTTAACCCCCCCGGGGCTCAGTGGGACGGATCCTGACCCCATGCACCCCGCTCAGATCAGGCCGTGCCCTGTCTGGGGCCATCGGTCCCACCCCCACACCAGTCACAGCACAAGGACCACAGGATCAAGGCGAAATCTGGTGCACCTTTTATGCCAGAGCACCACCGAAGCACTTGGGAGAGGTAAGAACAGAAGAGCGGTGAATTAAATAAGGAACAATGGAAATAATAGAAATAATCAATCATGTATTTACAGATGCACGGTCCCGGCTCTGCTGGCCCCGAGGCTGGGGCTGGCAGGTCCCCTGCTGCTGCACCTCGGGGACGTTTCCAAAGCCAGCCCTTGCTCAGGACCCAACACCCCGCGGTGTCCCCAGTGCCAGGCGCGCTGGTGAATGGCACGAGGACTGTGCTGGGCAGCAGCACCACGCGCGGCATGCTGTGCTCCCAAACACCGCAAATTGCTGCTCCCGCACAGGGCTCGCCGACAGAAAGCCTCTTGCTGAGCCGTCTTTTCATGCTCCCTGCCTCCTAAACAACTTGATCGCGCTTGACTGTAATCCTAAAATGTTTTAATGCCGGTTTATTTTCAAAAGCAACACATAATAGCGACGCCTGCTTTCCCTCGCCCTGGATGGCTGGCACGAGCTCCGCGCAGGCGGAGCGAGCGGGGTCCCTCGGGGTCTCCTGGCTGGGGGGGGGGGTCTGGGGGTGGTGTGGGGGGCGGCGATGGCCTGGACCCGCTCCCCATCTCGCCCCCTGCGCTCCCAATCTGCTCCTGCCGTCCGCCAGCTGCCTCCAAATTGATGGTGCTCAGCCACGCTGGGCGATCGCCATCGATCTCCGGGGAGGAGCGGGGCCGTGCTGCGGCTGTCGCCTCCGGCACCGCGCTCCTCTAGGACGCGGGAGGGGAGCGGGAGCTGCCGCGGCTCGCAGGGCTCTCCGTGCACGGAAAACCTAATGAACGTTCCCAGGCAAAGAGACGGGCTCTGCAGGGCTGTGCCGTGGGGCTCGGTGCTGGTGCGGGGTCTGGGCTGTGGGGCAGGGAGCAGGGCACGCTGGTGGCAGTGGGGCTCTCCAGGGACTGTGGGGTGGTGATGGATGGGATCGGTGGGTGGCAGCGCGGGTGAGCAGCTGTGCTGGGCTCCGGCATTCGCAGGCTGATTTATTGCTCGCTGGGGTGGGTCTGTAGGATCCAAGTCTGAATGGAAACCACGGGGAGATTTTTCCTGGGCGAGCATTTGGGCGTCCAGCGCAGACCTGGGGCACCGCATGCACTCCGCACTGGGCACCCTGAGCTACTGGGGTCCCTCTCACAGAGGGCTTCCTGGCTCCTGGGAGAACCAGAGCTGAAAATAACTGGAATTCTCAGGGCCTGGACACGTGCTTTGACCCCACAAATATCCCCCTGGTACCCCCGGGGCTGGCTACGCCACGTCCTGCCCATGCCGAGCGAGGTGCTGAGCGCCATCGCACCGCCAGCGCCGGCTCTGCTCCTGCAAGCCCTGCCTGCCCTTCCCGGCGCTGCGCCGTGTCATTAATATATCTGTCACAGGGCAAGTTGCAGGCGAGATAATATTGATACAGCCATTAGTGTGCGCAGAGAAGGAGGCGTGCTGCAGGGTGCTGCAGCGCAGGGCCCTGCTCGTGCGCAGCTGATGTCTCTGACACCTGGACCACGATTGTCCCCCCCCCCTCCCCGCTCCTCTGGATGCTGCAGGCGTGTGCTTGCTTCCCCGCATCACCCCCCGGGACCGGAGCAAGGTGCTGATGTCCCCATCTTCCACCCCAAAACAGGGGCCGTGCCACGTGGACCCTGCTGTACGGCACCGTCTGTGAGCCCCCACTTTTCGGGGGGGGGGGGGTCTGACACCGCCGCTGCCTGCTCCTGCGCTACCTGCGGGAGGGAGCAAAGCCGGGAGCCCTTAAAATAACACACAACTGTTTAAGGATGTGAGATCCGTACTAAATCTCGGGGAAAAGGAGCAATTATCCTGTCAGGGAAGGTGATATAATTTGGGAGAGCTGGTTCCGCAGCTGTAATTTTTCCCCCTCCATTCGCTGCGGCGCGCAGAGCTCTGCCCCCGGGGCTGCGGCCGCGCCGGCCACCGTGGGAGCTGGTGGCCCTTGGGGACACCTCCCCGGGGTGGCTCTGCCCCTGGGGCAGGGGAATTTTTCCTTCTTCCTGTAAATTCCCCATGGATGTGGGGTGCACGGGCTGGTCCCCTGGGTCCTTGTCCCCAGGGGGAGCAGGGCGCTGTGGCACGGTGCCGGTGCCGGTGGGTGGCGGGGTGCAGGGGGTTAACGCTTCCACCCGTCGGGCTGCTGGGGAACGTAATTAAGTGCTAACTTGTCATTTTTTTTAATGAAGTACCGGAGCTGGAGATTTATAATTGCTAATGAGCTAGAATAATAATTAGTTGTTTTTTAATGAGGCCGATGATCACTCGGAGGGAGAGAGAGCGCCGGGCCCTGCTTTGGCCTAATTTTTCATCCACGATGGTGCGGTGTGTCCAGCCGTGGGGGCGGCCCTGTCCCCATGTCCCACCAGCTCCGTGCCCACCCACGGGCCTGTCCCCACGTCCCTGGGCGCAGGACCAGCGTCCCAGCCCGCGGTGCCACCCCGAGCACCGTGGCACCCACCGGGAGGACCACAGCTTTCCTCCGGCAGGAGGATCTGGCTGCCGAGGTCACCTCTCGCATTGTCACCGTGGTGGCACCTGGGGACCCTGGGGACAGATCCTGCACCGGGGGTGGGTGCGGGTTTGGCTCTCGCACCCTTTAAGTTGCTGTGGGTGCCCATGAGCACCGGTGGCACCAGGCAGCGTCCCGTCCCCATGCACGGGATGGTAGCACAAGCATCAGATACTAATTAGGTTAATTGCAGGTGATTAGCTTTAACCAGAGAAAGGGCAGGCCCAGGCGCAGGGAGCCACCTGGGGAGCCAAGCTCCCCAGTAGCCCCACTGCCAGGCCCTGGGGTCGCCAGAGACCCCCAGTCGCCTTCTGGCTCTGCACACCTGCCTTCCTCCCTCCCGAAACCCCCCCCTAATTGCAGCAGAAGCCTGGAGAGCCTCCAGTGATTGCGTCTGAAGGATTCATAAATCAGGCAGCAAAATAATGGGGGATCTCTGCGATATTGTTTCAAAGAAAATTAAAAAAAAATACCACAACAACAACAAAAAAAGCAGAGATGGAAGCGACTGCACCCAGCAGGGTGCCTTCATACCCCCATTTTCTTTTTCCCTGTTGAAATGGATAATCAAGCCATGCCAGGCAATCTTCAGCTTCCTGGAGGCACCCCGCAGCCCCCGGCACGGACCCCAAATGATTTTGGTGACATTTCTGCCTCCGGGTGCTGCCAGACCCCTTGGCAGAGCAGCCGGGCCGTGGGGAATAGCAGGAACCGTGGCAGGGGTGAGTAGGTCTGGGGGGGGCAGGGGGTTCAGCACCGGGACCCCCACACCCGGCCCCGGCTCGCGGTCCCGCGGGGCAGCGCCAGGCGGCTGCGGTTCACGCTGCCCTGGTTTCTGCTACTTCACAGGAGCTGAAATGTGACCTTTTTTAATATACCAGGCTGCCACGTCGGAGCCGGGAGCGACTCTGGGAGGAAGAGGTGGGAGAGGGCGAAGCGGGGAGGGGGGGGAAGGAGCCGCGCAGCCTCCCCGCGGCACCGGGGTTTGGCAAGCCAGGGCTGGGCTGAGCCGGGGATGCTCAGATGCGATCTGGGCTCCTGTGGGGGACAGTGGGGAGCCAACACCTCCAGCCCTTGCTGGCGCTTGGAAATCCCTGAATTTCCTGCAGGAAAGGGGGTCTGCAGGGTGCTGGCTGTGGTGCTGGGGGAGGCAGGGAGCCTGGCATAGCAGGGCTGGAGGACGGGGCAGAGGCGGGCGAGAGCCCGTTTAGAAATAAGTTAAATTTAAAAATAAATTTAAGCTGTCACGTGCGTGGTGCCGGGAGTGAGAGCGGGGCTGGGCACAACGAGCCCGGCCTGAAATTGCAGCCCTGCGCCGCGCCGCAGACGAGGCCCCGATAATTGCGCTTTCTTTTCTTCCTTTCTTTTCCTCTTCCCCCCGCTGAGCTGCAATAATTGGGTGCTGTCGCCCGGGCTCATCCGCTGCCGGCTGCCTGAAAGGAGCTCTGCAATTAGTGAGTGTCACCCTGTAATAAAGGCTTTAATATCCACTGTCACGGCTCATGCCGCAGCCGCTCAGCCCCGTCCTGCTCTGCGCAGCCTGGCGAGGCTCCGGTATGGCACATGCCTCCCTTCCCATCCCATCCCGTCCGATTTCATCCCATCCCCATCCCATCCCCATCCCACGCTGCTCTGCCCAGGGACGATGCGATGTCCCGAGCAGAGCCGGTGCTGGGCTGTGCACCCACCGCGGAGGCCTGGGGTCCCATCCTGACCCACTTTCCCGAGCAAACAGCTCCCCACCAGAGCTTCAAAGCCAGCCCCCACCTGGGAGCCCTGCACGGGGCTGAGGTTCCCAGGGCGCCTGATAACAAATGCTCACGATAAGGTAATTATGGCAGAGATAATAAATGTGTCAGTCCTCCAAGAAGTATTTTTACCGGGAGCGAAGGGGGAGCCCTGCCGTTGTGCCGTGTGCGTGCACATTACCGTACGTATTAATTAACTGGGTAAAAAGCTCCCCAGCCCCATGCCCCATACATTATTTATGAATGTCTTGAGGCAGTGCTAACTTGCAGGCTCTCCTGCTCCGCTCGCTGCGGAGCTCTCCCTTTCCCTTGGTTCTGTCCCTGCGAGTGGCACTGTGTCGCTGCTCGCCCCGTGCCATGCGTGGCTGCCTGGGGATACGTTCAGGTGGCCACGCTGCCTGTGCACAGCACCATCCTGCCCGGGCACCTTGGTGCAGCTCGGTGGGGGCAGGATTTGCTCCTGCTGCCCTGCACGGTGCCCCCCTGCCTGTCCCCAGCTGCCCAAGCTCCCATCCAGGGCTCCTCATGCTTACTTGCCCGCTTTGGGAGCAGGACGAGAGCAATGACCGCGGCCGCACGGCGCGTCCCGGAGCAGGCAGCTGCATCCAGCTGGCCCCAGCCGTCCCCTCCCCTGGGAGCAGGGGGAAGCCGCGTGTCCCCCAGCCCTGGGGGTCCTCTGGGGTCTGGTTTTCCCCTGCCCTGCGTCTCCCCACCATCGCTCGCTGTGCCCAGCCCCGGCGGCCACGCAGCAGAGCAGGGCTGTGATTTAAAACGGCGCAGCACGGAGGTGAGAGGACAAAAAAACCCAGCCCTGCCTATTAAAAAAAAAGCATCTTCCGCAGGTGGGAGAGTCCCCAGCGGGAGGGCAGGGATGGGGGCTCCCCGCGGCGTGCCGCTTGGCGGGGGGCAGCTCCGCTTGTGCCTGGGGGCCGAGATGGGCAGTGCTGCCCGGGCTGAGGGGCTGGGGGCTGGAGGCCGGAGCCTCGACCCCAAGCTGGGTCCTTCCCCCGCCCCAGCCTCCACGCCAGGCTCGGGGCATCGTCGTGCGCGGGGTCAGCTCGGTGCGAGCGGCCCCAGCGCTGGCAGGAGGCAGCCCAGAGCCGCGCGGCAGGGAAGAGGAGTTGGATGCCACTTTATAAATCATCGCCTCCCTTTAAAGATGGAGTTTTAACCTTCCCGGCTCCTGCCTGGGGATTTATTAGCAGTTTCATTTCCTGCAGTAATAACTCATCGCGCTCGCCGGGGCGGGCGGCGGGGCTCCGCTTCCAGCTGTGCCGTGTCCCTGGGTCCGGCCCTTCCCTGCTCACGGGGTGTACCCTGCTCTGGGGTGGGGTGAGGGTCCCGGGGAGGGCCCCCGACCCCTCCTCATCCCCATGCAGGGGTTCCCCTGCCCCAGGTCCCCATCCGGCAGTGTTGCTGGCTCTCTGGAGCGATGCCGATGAGCACCCTGTCCCCCGCCTGCAGGGGCTGCGGCTCTGGTGGGGTGGCGGTGGGGATGGGGACGGGGCTGGGGACGGGTTTGGGGACAGTGGCAGCATTGCAGGGGCTGCCCGTGCTGGCTGCGAGCCCCCTGTCCCCGAGGTCCTTGGCTCTGCCTGCTCGCATTCCCACGCAAACCTGACAGCCGAGGGATTTTTGTTCCCCAAAGGATTTTCTTAATTAGGAGCCTTCATAAATCAGCATCGCACGCACATGCGCTTATCTCCAGCTCTTCAAAGGCTCTGCCCACCCACCCTGCTGGGGCTCCGGGGGTGGATGGATGGAGCAGCGTGGGGGCACCACGGGGGGCCGGGCACAGACCCTGTCCCCAGCCCGGGGTGGGGGTCCCGTCCCCGCCGTGGTGCTGAGCGAGACAAAGGGAGCTCAGGGCACATCTCTGGCCCCTGAAGTTCTCTCCCCCATAATTAGGTCTGCGCTAAGATGATTAAGAAGAACTTTAATGATGGATTTTATAATCCTGCCTGAAAGAGAAACGAGCCTCCGGTTTCCATCCCCATGTCCTCTGCCCTGTCCCCTGCGGGGACCTTCCTGCGTGGTGACCCCGTGCCCACGTCCTCCCCAGCACCTCCAGGTGGGTTTTGCTCCTTCGTCGGCTTTCCCCAAACCCGGTGCTGCACACGGAGCCCAGCGCTGGCGGTTTCGGGAGGTGCAGGGGTCACTGTGTGCCGCGAGCCTCCCTGCATCCTCCTCCAGGCGGGATTTTTGGGGCCAAACTGAGCCGGGTTGGGACAGCCCGGTGGCAGTGCCAGGCGGTGCGCAGCCGGCACGGGGACGTCGGCATCGGGCGAGCAACGTGGAGCTGCCAGAGCTGCAGCAGCAGCAGCAAATAATCGCGGCGTTGAGTTTCCCGCAGCCTGTTGAGCACATTGCGAGGAGGGAATTGATCCCTGCTGTTTCATTTATTAGATGGTGTAATGCCACGGAAACCGTTTCCACCAGATCCCAAACTAAATCATTTATTCTCGACAAAAATCCAATAAAGAGCTCAGTCCTTCTCCATAGGCAGATAAAGCCCAGATTAACAGGGCTGCCTAGATCAAGAAAAAAAAAAAAAAAAGGAAAAAAAGAAAAAGAAGGAGGAAATGCTGGGAAAATGAGAGTGGGATGTAAAGGAGACTTCTTCCACCTTCTCGCTTTCCGAAATCTGCTGCAGCTCAGGGTTTTATTACAAAAAGCCACCTAAGTATTACGGGCTAATCCGTAAATCCCAGCCTAGTAAAATATGTGATGGATTTTGTAAATTGTGCCCTTTACAAATCTGATTGAACTTCTTTTTCCCTGCTAGTTCACTTTTCTTCTCCGTCCCCCCCTCCTCCTGGGGTTTTTTTTTTATTTTCTCCCTGTGGGCCGTGACGCCTCTTGGTGCTGGTGTTCTGCCTCCGCTCCCTGGTCCCTGTTTGTGGCCGTGCGCTGGTGGGAGCGACGTGGGCACAGCCTGGACCCTGGTGGAGCTGGTGGGGATGGGGACAGGGATGGGATGGGGATGGGGATGGGATGGGATGGGATGGGATGGGGATGGGATGGGATGGGATGGGATGGACGGGATGGGGATGGGATGGGATGGGACGGACGGGATGGGACAGGACCAGACAGGACGGGATGGGACAGGGAGCCCTCCCACAGCCCTGGGGATGGAGCCAGCTGCCTGCATTATTAATAGCTCCTCTCCCCATCCGTCCCCCGCAGCCTGCTGGCAGCCGGCTGAGCGGAGGCAGGGAGGCGGCTGCGAGCGCCAAGACCCGTGGGCGAAGCCCCCATCCTCGCCCTGTCCTGATTTTAGGGCTTTCTGCCTTCCCCAAGCTGCCCCGGGTGTTTGGGGGCTGGCAGGGCGCAGAGGGGTCCGTGTCCCCGTGGGGACAGACATCCCCTGGGTGCTCTGGTGCCAGCGAGGAAAGGAACATTGGAAACAGGGTTTCATGTAACTAACCATTTTGTGGAAAAAAAATCAGCCCAGCATCGCTGTGGCTATTGCAGATCCTCCTCGAACGGAGCACATTGCTGCACAGGAGGGGGATAAACTTGGGCGCATCTCCTTCCTCCAGCAATATTTCCTGTGTTGTTTTTTTTTTTTTAATTTTATTATTAAAGCAAGATGTTGCTGGCGGATCTCGTGCTCCCTTCCCTGTTTTTCCATCAAATAATTCTGCAGAGGAACATCTGGCTGCAGCGAGCGAGGGGGAACAGCTCCCTGCCTGCCGCGGCGGTGCCGATTTCCCTGCCGCGGCCGGGGGCAGCTGGTAAGTGCCACCTGCCAGCGCCGTGCCCGTCACCCCGTGCCACACGGGGACACGGGTGGCAGTGGGGACGGGAACCCCCCGGCACCGCACCCCGTGGAGCAAACCGGGAGAGGGAGAGAGGAGGAGCAGCTGCCACGTCTCTAGTTTGACTTCGTTCCACCCTGAGCTGCTTTTTGCTGTTGGTTTCGCGCTGCGGCCGGCGGGGAGCTGGGATCAGACCGGGCGGCGCTGAGCTGGGCTCCAGCGCTCGACAGCCGGAGCCGAGCCCAGGTCCCTGCCAAAGGGCTCAGACCTGTCTGAGGAGGCTGAGCAGCCACAGGTTTTGGGGGGTGACGGGTACCCACGGCACCCGGCAGCCTGGCCAGGCTGGTGCCTTCCCCCCCCAAATTGTGCCCTGTGAAAATAAACACCAGAATGAGCTCACCCTGCAAATCCGGGGTGTCGTACCTTCCCTCAAAGGGATGAGGGCTGGATTAGAGCCCGCTCGTGCAGCAAAGGGCATCCAGGCTCCTGCTGGCAATGATGGTGGGGACAGCAAGGCAGGGCCGTGCCTCAGTTTCCCCCGCACCATCGGCCACGGTGTCCGGGGCTGCCCAGAGCCCCCCGGCCCTTCTTTCCCCCTACAAACCACCCCGGCAGCAAAGGCCGCCTTCACATGTGCTCCGAGCCAGCGCCGGTGGATGCTCTGCTGGTAACCATGGCAACTGCCAGGTTTCTCTCTCCTTGCCCTTGCCACTCACCTTGAGGTGCCACCGGGTCCCGGCCACCAGCCGGGCACCCCCACGCAGCTGCCCCGGCGTGCGGGGATGCGGCACCCGAGGGGCCGTGCCGGGACCCCCAGCACCCCCGGCCGGATCCTGGCGTCGGGCAGCAGCCGCAGGGCCCTGCCCCGGGCCGGGTGCCCGCGGGGAGGAGCGGGGAGCCCCGCGCCAGGCGCACGCAGCAACATCTGCAAGCGTTTACCCAGGCAGCCCGGGCCAGGTCCTGCCAGAAATAGCTCTCGGCGAGCTCTCCCGTGCCAGCAAGTGATGTCATTTGCTTTTATTTCCCTCCCGCCCGCTCCTTCCCACTGGAGCCCACCGTACACTTGTCAGCCCTGCGCCGCGCCGGGGCTTTTGCTGCCCGCACTGACGCAGCCTCGGCGCTGCCAGACGGTGCCGGCCCCTCGTGCGGACGCGCGCGGCCGATGCTGCCCGCGGCGGGACCAGCCCTGCTCCTTCTCCCGGCAGCGTGGGCGCTGTGGATGCGGGGAAATGTTGGAAATCCAGGCTGACGGCTCCTCCGTGGGGTCAGGGAGCGCTGGAGGGGGGTCCTGGGGCCCCACGGAGCTCTACGGGGTGGGGGTACCCTGGGTGCTGCAGGGTTTGGTCGGGGAATCCGATGGCTTTGCAGCCCAGCACGGTCCCACAGCCCCGGCTGCTCTTAGCCCGGGGTTCACTTGGCCCCCGCTGCGCAGGCACAGGCACAGCCCGGGCTCGGAGGCAGCCAGCTGGCTGCGGCCCCTCGGCTCGCTCCAGCACAAGCACATGCCTCCGGAGCGACGTCTCCGCGCCGCGAGCCGCCAGCGCGGCCTCTCAGGGCTTGTCTCCATCCCTGCCGCTGCCTTCCCGCCAGCTCCGGGCCGCCAGCCAGCACCGGCGGCTCCCAGGGCCAGGAAGCAGCCTCTCCCCTGGGCTGGGGGCCGCGGGGGTGCGGGCGTCCCGAGGTGCCTCTGCTGGTGGCAAAGCTCCCGCAGCAGGCGCAGCCCGGCCCTGCTGCGCGCGCGGGGCTCCAGCACGAAGGGGACCACCGGGCACCGCATCCCTCCCGCCCCAGTGGCTTCTCATTGCTGCAGGTCGCTGTTACTGCCGGACCTCGTCCTCGTGCACAACCCGCTGGTGCCAGGGAAGGTGGCGATGCACCCAGAGGGGCTGGGGGCACGGCAGAGCGCAGGCAGCACTGCCAGAGGAGGAGCGAGCAGGGGCCGGCACGGCCCGAGCACGGCGCCGGGCGTCTGCCAGCTCAGCCACCCCCGCTGCCGCTCGGAAGTGGAGCTTCGTGCGGAGGTTTGCTGCCATTTCGCGGAAAAATGGGTGGAGCGAAACGAATCCTCCTCGTACGGCTCAGCCGGGCAGACCTGACTGCCTCTTCTTTTCCCCAGTTTCCAGCTCCTCTTCTCAGTGCTGCCTCCCCCAGCAGAGGGGGGGTGCTTGGGGGTGCTGCGCACCCACACCCGCAGGACTCAGTGCCAGCCCTGTCCCCTGCCTGGCACGGGGTGTCACCGGGGGCCTCAGTGTCACCCAGCAGGATGTGATCAGACCCACGCCGTCCATGCCAGAGCAGGATTTCTGCCCCGCAATAGCACGGCGGGAGGGGACTTGGGGGTCTCCTCGCCCTGAACACAGCTGCTGGGGAGCATCCCCTTGGATGCATGGGGGGGCAAAGCCCGCAGCCCCTCCGTCATTCACCTGTGCTCCCCCCGGGACGTGCTGGCTGTATCCACCTCTCCCCTTGTCCTCTTCCCCTGCAGGAACACATGGCATCACGTCCTCAAATAATTGCACAATTATGGGCTAATGAGTGCAATTAGGTGAGCAGCGCTCCTGTGAGTGCGCGCCAGACCCGTGCCCGGAGCCACGTCTCCTCCAGCCCCTTGCAGCCCTGCCAGGCACAGCCTGGATGGACGCGAGGGCCGAGCTCAGCACCCTGAAGGGCGCTCACCCCCCATGGGGACCCCGAGAAGAGCGCAGGGCCGGGCGTGTGAGTTTTCTGGCCCCTTGTAGCTGCCTCGGCCAGCACACGCCTCCCTGCAGGTCACCGCCGGCCGGGCACGTGCCCGCAGCGCTGCGCGGCTCTGCTCCCCGGGCTCTGCGGTGGCACTGGTGACATTCACGAAGGGGCTGCCGTTCTCCACTGACCTTTCATGCCTTTGCTCGTACGCTGTGGCTCCTGGCACCCCTGGCAGCTCCGTGAGCGGGGCCAGGGATGTGCCAGCGGCCGCAGCCCGGTGCCGGCCGGGAGCAGGGCTATCTGAGGGCTATCCGTTTCAATTAGCGCAAGCGGGGGAGCGGCTATTAAGTGCCTGGCTATTATGGTAATGGATCTGCTCTGCATGCACGGGGGAAGCCCCGCGCCCTCCCACTAGTGTCCAATTTTTTATCTTTAATTTCTCCCCTGGGTCTCCTCCCGTACGTGGCATGAAAGAAGAGAACCGCGGATGGCTGCAGCCCAAGGGGAGAAGCAGCTCCTCTCCCGTGCCCTTCAGCGCTCCCAGCCCAGGGACAGAGTGACGGGTTCCCGCACCGCGTGCCTTGGGGTTCCTCTCAAAGCAACGGGAAGGGGACCCTGGGTGTGTGGAGGCAGGATGCGGCCCTGCAGGCTGGGCTGGCACACGGGACCCCGCACTCCTGAGAGGCTCCAGTCTGCGCCACCAGTGGGGTGTTGCGGGGGGATGCTGCGGAGCCGTGGGGTCCTTTCATCTGCTGCCGCGCGCTGTCACAACGGGTGCGTAATTGGGCTGCGCTGCACCGGTGCGGCGGCACGCATCCCTCCCGCCCCGGTGCGCCGCTGCGCTCGCGGGGAGCCGGACGGGTGACAGGATATTTTCCCGTAATTGGCTTATTTGCTTTCCTTTGTAGCTGCGTTGTTGATACAGGAATCGCTTACGGTGACACGGCCGTGGGCGGTGTGCGGCTGCTGAATGGGGGCCCCCCCCTCTGCATGCAGGCAAGAACCAGATCTGCTGCTGGGGGTGCAGCGGGCGCAGAGCACGCGTGTCCCCGGCTGTCCCCCAGCACAGGGAGCGAGCAAGGAGTTGGGGTGACAGGCGGTGGCCCCCAGGTGCACCCACCGTCCCGGTGCCGCCGTGCGGGCAGGGAGCGCTGGGCACAGCGCGTCCCGTGCCAGCGACCGGCTCAGCGCCGCTGTCAGCACCGCTGCCTGAGCCACGGCGATGCTTATGAATAAATGAAGTGAGAGCAAAGCGTCTGCCTAATGGAATGATGACAAATGTGCACCGAAACCGAAGGGAAAAGGGAACGATTTGAGGAATTCAATTATTTAACAGAAGCTTGTTACTGGTGTGCACCGGAGAGCTGTGCCAAGCGCATTCCCGAGTGCCAGCGGCGGGAGGCACGGCATGTCCCGAGGCGCCCCATGGGACACTGGGGACCGCATCGGGGACCGCAGGGGACGGGAGCACCCCAGGGTGGGGACCTGGGGGAAGCTGGTGGCCAGGCAAAAGTGGGCAGAGCAGGGGCAGCGCAGGGACAGCGCCATCAGCATTGGGACCGCGCGGGGAGCGTGAGGGATTCATTCGCACCTCGCCTGGGCTGGCGGGGCCGGGGCAGCCTTGCTAGGGAGGTGCAAATGGATTCAGTGGGAGTCCAGTGCGTGCTGCAAACCCCCCTTTGCTCAGCTGAATTGCAGGCAGCTGAAAGTGGCTCGGGGCCTGATCCTGCTCAGCGGGGCCCCGCACACTGCGGTGCCCATGGATGCTGATCCTGTGGTGCGTGGTGACCAGTCCAGCCCCAGGGATGCCGGGGTTTGACGTCACATTGCTCAGTGCCAGGTCTCGTGCAAGGGAAAGTGCATTTCAGAGTGATTTCAGCCAGTCTGTGCCACCAGCACCCAGCGACCTGTGTCCCCACGGCCAGGCTGGAGTCAGTTCTGCATGGCACAGGGGACGAGGGGCACAGACGGGGGCTCGGATGGGTCCGTTCTTCCCTTGGGGAGTCGCAGCGGTGATGGGGACCACTTTTTCCACCCCGTACCACCGCAGGGAGCTGTGGATCAGCGCCTGTCCCTCTCCCTCGTGCAGCTGGCAGTGACAAAACCTGGCAGGGGACGAGAGCGTGTCAACACGGGCAGGCTGCTGGCAGGGGCCGCGGGCTCTGGCAGCCAGCTCCCCGCGCACGCCCGGCTGCTCGCCGCGCTGCCTGGGGACCGCTCGCTCCCGGCTTGCATATGCTGCGGGGTGACTCGCTTTGTTCCCCTCCTGCCTCCTCTGGCCGCAAGCCACCAGCACCCGGGACCGAGCCAGGGCAATGACAGCCCAGCACGGCCCCGCTCCCCCCTGGTCCTGCTGGGCGGGGGCACGCGGCGTTGCATGGAGCAGACCCCGTATGAGGCCCCGCGTGGATGCTGGGGGACGTGCCCCCATCCTGACGGTGCCAGCAGGCGCTGGCAGCTCGGTTACATGATGAAGTGAATGCGAACCTCGCACAGGTGGCTGAGCGCTGACAGCCGGTCACCTTCAGGGGGACAAGCAGCGCTGGAAGGAGGGCCCGTGCCCTGCCAAGACAGGGAGGGAGCAGCAAGGACGTCCCTGCTAATCGTCAGGGGCACTTTTCAGCAGGAGCCATCGGGCGTTTGGATGCCGGCATCTTGTGAGCACAAACCCGGTGCTTCCAGGTGCCCGTGCTGGGGGAGCCGGGCTTGGCTGTGCCTCTGAACAGCCCCGGGGGTGCTGGTTTTTGGGGTCCCCTTTGCAGGGCCTGAAGAGGCACAAGTGCCCCATGGGCTGGGTGCCCACGGTGCCCCTGTTCCCACTCCCCAGGCCTCCAGCAGAGCCCAGCGGGCTGGGCGCCCGTCTGGAGGGAAGACAAATGCCGGCATCAATCAGAGCCGGGAGCGGGAGCGCAGCCGGGTGATTTAGGTGACTGGTCACTGCCGTAACCGATGATGAGCTGCGAGTCGAGGAGAGAGAAATAAGGAAGCGACACAGCCTGGCGTCTGTTTGCATAAACTATCTTATCCGCACAGAGGATACGGCACCGGGGGAGGTGATAAATCCCCCTCTCCGCGGCTGTGCGCGGAGATTAGATGGCTTTTGAAGCGAGGCAGCGGCTCAGCCAGGAGTTATTGGCGGGGAGAGCGCGCGTGCAGACAGCAGGGTGGGGGTCCTGGGCTGCGGGGACCCCAAGGATGCCGGCTTGTGGCGGGGAGGCTGGCTGTGACTGAGCTGTGCAGGGGACCCCCGGCCGCCCCAGTGCCACCCCATGTCAGGGCCACGCTGTGACGCCTCGCAGAGCCCGGTGGGGGTGGCACCACGCCGCACCAGGTGGGCCCCCCGCCTCCATCCCTCCCAGCCCTTCCGTCTTCTTCAGCTCTCATTTGCGAGCGGGCTGCGGCCAAGTGAAGGCACGAGGAGGAAATACGAGCCAGCTTTGCCGGAGCTGGGTATTTCATTACCTGCACACCTGTTCCGCAGCGCCATATGGGCAGAGGTAAATAGGCGGTAATTGTTTATCCAGAAGCGGCTCTGCGATGCGGCGAGAGCCGTCTCCCGAGGAGTCACCTTCCTCCGCAGCAATGGGGCAGGAGCTCAGGTGCGGGCGCTGGGGCTCCTGCACCTCCTGCTCCTTGGCACTGCCTCCGGGTGACACTGGCGCAGCCCCCGCGGAACACCCCCGGCGGTGCCGTGCGATGTGCGATGGGTGCTGCTGCTCGCCCCGGCCTCGGCACCTCTGTCTGCTTCGTGCCAGCTCTGCGGGCTCCCCGTCCCGCCCAGGGCTGCCTCCTCGCCGGGGGGAGGCTGTGCAATCACAGCCGTGGGCCCCCAGCCAGGCCTTGGTGGCACAGGGCGATCGCTCCCTGCTCTGCCGGTGGCCGAAGCCTGTCCCGGCTCTCGGAGGCGGTGAGGCTGCACGGTGCTGAGCAGAATGCAGAGAGGAACGAGGGTGTCCTGGTGCCTCAACCCCGTGCCCTGCTCCCGGTGTGGCGGGGAGGCCGTGCTGCTTTCGGGGACAATCAATCATGGGCAAAATAAAAGCGTTTATTCGCGCCCAAGCAGTCCCTGGGCAGGCGGGGAGCCACGTGCTGCAGTCCGCCTGCCTCCTCGGTGCGGTGTCGGGGAATTGCTCTCCCCCGCCGCTCCGAGTTTACATTTCTCTCCTCTGCTCTCCCTCAGCTGTGTAAATTTCCCCTCTTTTTATTTAGGCGCACGAGCCGCTCTCAGTCCCCAGGCCCTGATGCTCACGTAGCCGAGCACAGCAGACGATTTGCGCTGGAATAATGTACGACCTGCTCGCTCATCGAAGTTCGTGGCTAAGGCTGTGGCTGCAATTTCCCTGCGGGGAGAAGGGACGGCTTTGAGGAGGGGGAGCCTCCTCGCACGCTCTCTCTCGGCTGTTTTGATCGTGCTGTTTGAGGAGGGGCTGGGGCACGGCAGCAGCACATCCTGGCACCACTTGCCTGCTGGAGGTTTCGCTTTTCCCTTTAAATGAGGTTTTTAAACAGCTCCGCAAATCGATCCCCGGTCACCCATTGCCTGCTTCTGCCTTGGGTTAATGGCAGGCAAACGGGTCCCTGGCTCCCAGGCAGGAGCACAGGCTCTGCCCTGAGGCTGGTGCTGGCGGTGGGGGCTGCATGGCCCCGTGTGAGCCCGGGGGGCACAGATCTGCCCCGTGTGCGTGTGCGTGAGCAACGTGTGTGTGCACGGAGCCTCCCCGTGTGCCACGTCTGTGTGCACGTGTGCCGGGACTTGCCGTGCATGTGTCTGCACATCCATATTTCTGAGCGTGCGTCCTCGCTCCCTCTCTCTCTCTCTATGGGTGTGCACAGCTTTATGACATCTGAAATAGAAAAGACAATTGGATGTCAAAACCTATCTGAGGAGCCCATTTATACCCACCGACTTTTATGGGATTCCCACTGATTGATTCGGGCCCCATAAAACTTCCCGCAGCAGCTCCCACCCCTCGCAGCCGCCTCTGCCTCCCCGCACCACGGCGGCGTGATTGACTCCCCGGCCGCACCGGGATGGGATCAGGGAACCCAGGGCCGTGCGGCTGATTTCCAGCTCCCCCCCCCACACACCCCGCAGCCGCGCCAGATAACGGATGCGGCGCATGTGCCGCGGTGGCAGGGGCTCCGCCGCCGCCATCCATCACGCTGTCAAAGCATCCATCAGGACGGCTGGGCCCCCGCAGCCCCCTCCGCGGGGGGCCGCGACTTTCCATTCAGAGCCGCTTTCGTCTCCTCGCTGAGGTGAACCTCGCGCCCTGCTGACAGCCTCCAAGTGCCACCTGTGCGTTAGAGGCAGGAGCCTGGCGCCGTCCCAGCAGGACCACAGCTCTTGCCCCGTGCCAGTGTCGCAGGGCGCAGGCTCCCCAGAGTCCCTGCAGCCCCCCGGAGACCCCCGGTGTCCGAGGGTCGAGCGGGGGCTGCGGGCGGTGGTGTGCCGTGGAGATGCTGGCGGCGTGTGCGGGAGGGACGGGGACGCGCTCGCCTGAGGCTCACCGGCATCAATCAGCGCAGCTGCTCTCGGGTAACGGGCAGCAGGCAGATTGGGGAAGGCACTGAATCTCCGCGTTGACACAGTGCATCTCTGTCAAACTCCAGGAGCGAGGAGGAGGGCAGCCTGGCCGGCAGGAGTTGGGATGGGGACAGGGAGCTCTGCTCCCCGCGCACCTGCAGAGCGGCTGGTCCCCAGCCTTTGGGACACACCAGGCTGTGTCCCCCACCCAGAACGGGACAGGGATGCAGGGCTCAGCCTCGTCCTGCATTTATCTGCAAGAAAACCCAGCAAACCTCTTTACAAATGAGCGCGCAGCTGCGAAGGTCCCCATTACCCGTGCAGACAGCGCAATGACGAGGAGCACACGGGATCGGTGGCTGTCCCTGGGGCGGGCATGGCCGGGGGGGCTGGTGCAGGTCTCCCTGTGTCACCGGGAATCACACAAGCTGTGCAAACCCTGCACAAGTCTGCGTGAGGCGCAACACATCCCTCTGGCCTTGTTCGCTGGGTGCTGGCCCCGTGCTGTCGCTCCCTGCTGCGGGGCGGGGGGGGGAGCTGTGGCAGTGACAGACCCTCCCTGGCGTCCCCGAGCTGCTGGCACTTGTCGGAGCGACTCGGGCAGCCGCTGCCCGGCAGCGCTCTCCTTCCCCTGGCTGAGCACGCTGACCTTTCCCTTTCCCAGCATTTCACAGCTCAGCCCCCAGCCCGCTGCTCCTGCCGGCTGCAGCGAGGGGCGGGGGGCACGGGGGAGCTGCTGCAGACGGGCAGCCCGATCCCTTCCCCCCCCCTCGCTCTCCTCCCAGCCCTCTCCTCCCCAGCACTCATCCGGCACCTATGAATATTTATACCTCCCGGTGTGCAGTGAGAGCTTGGACACAATCAGGACACTGAAATCGTTACGCGGGAGCTGCCGGCGTGTGCCCGGTGAGGGGGGGGGCACCTGTGGCACCCAGGGAGTGACGGCGGCAGACGAGGGTGAAAGGCAGAGCCTGATCTTCCTGCTCCACGGAGAGGATGGGGAACACCACCCCCCAGGACTCCCGAAATTCGGCCTGAAGAAGCTCGGCACAGCCTTCTTCCTGGGCAGGCCACCCGATTTCGAGAGCACGGGAGCGCAGCTGCTGCGTCGCCATCGCATTGCCGCTGTGCTGCCGTTGCGCTGCGGCTGCACAAAGCCCTGGATAAACCCCCCTGCCCCCTGCTCCCTGCAGCCCTGAACCCTGGCCGCATCCTGACGCCCGCGGAGCCCCTCGGCAGCACAGCCCTGGGGCTGGCACTCAGCCCCGGGTGTCACGGGAAGGGCAGGCACACGTCGGCTCCGCCGTGCACCGCGCAGGGCGACATCTTCCCACCCCCTTTTATAAGGAGCAACGCTCCTGTAATAAAGAATTTAATAACCCGCTGTGCCTGTGTGGATAGAAAACTCATTTGTTTAATAGGCAGCAGTTTGGCTTTGTCATGTTCATTTAGTTTTTAATGACGCACAGTTGTGCCAATATTGATTTTAGCTTATAGGGACTCAAAAAATTTACTATCTGGAATTATCTGAAATGTAGCCGTTTTATCTGGCAGTCAGGAAGACGGATCGCTCCCCTGCCTCGCTGCCGGGGCCGGCACGGCTGCACAAGCTGCACGTGATGGGCTCCGCGTGGTCCTGAGCCTCTCCGTGTCTCACCAGGGTGCTGGGGACACGGGGCAGGGCTGGGCTGCAGCCCCCGTCCCCACGGATGCACCAGGTCACCCAGCTGAGCGCCACCAGCTGCTGGTGCTGGCCGGCCCCATGCATGGGGAAACTGAGGCAGGGGGCAGCGGGGTGGCCCTAGGTCAGCCTCTGCCTCCATGGAGAGGACTGGGCACACGCTGGGGCTCTCCGCCTGATTTTGTGAGGCTGTTTGGGGCAGGAATAAACATTTTGGTGGATCCGGGACCGGATTGCCTGCTGGCTCCCGGGGGCTGCAGGCGGTGAACCCCCGGGTAAGCAGGGGGTGCTGGGGGCAGAAGCAGCCCCGTGGCTCTCCACCGCCAGCCCTTGCAGCACAGTCCTGCCTCGACTGCTCCAGCACGGAGCCGTCTCCATTTCCTCGGCTCCTTTTTAATGAGTCAGCAGTCGGTGCGCAGCCCGTCCCCCTCCCCGCCTGCCCCCAGTCGGCTGCTCGCTGCGCGGGGTGACAATTGGCAGCGGATCGCATCGACAGGCTCTTATCGAGCGTAATCACTCGGCAGGAACCGGCCACGATCCATTTCCCACATGTCTGCGCACATCTCTGCGCCCGGCCCCGGGGGAACGCGGGGATGGCTCGGGGTGCACCCCCCTGCCCAAAACCCAGCAGAGGGGAGAACCGGAGGGGCGCAGAGCCCACCCGGCAGCACGGCCATCCTGCTGGGTGCTGGGCACGGGGAGGGGGCTGCGCAGAGCCCCCCATGCCCAGATTCCCCCGGGGTCCTGATCCCAACCTGACTTTTTGCCAGTGCGCGCGGAATAATTCACTTTGAGGTTTTGCTGCTGTTAACAGGATTGATTGAGGAGCTGGTAACTGCGTCTCCCTTAAATGCCCCCGGGGCTTTGTGGGCACGCAGGCAGGGGTAAGGAATGGCTGGTATTTGGGGTGGGGAGGCTCTGGGGGCCCCGCAAAGCAGCCTGCTCCCCTCCCCAGCTCCCCGCTTGTGCCCAGTCCCCTTTGCGGGTTCAGCAGCGCTGCTGCAGCCAGCTCCACCAGGCATGGCGATTCATGCTCAGCATTATTCATTATGCAAGCCTGTAAATATATTATTTACTATTTCTACTATTATTATCCATTATTTATGACCTAATCCTGTAGTGCTGGAAATCAGTGCAGCACCTGAAGTGCCCTGTGCTGGGAAAGCACCCACCAAGTGACGGAGAGCCCCCCGCACCGCGCTGGGCTGGAGCACCGAGGCTGGGGCCGAGGCGGGCAGGCACGGTGAGGTGGGGGCAGCTGGGGTGCAGGGGGCTCATGGGGGGAGGGTGGATGTGGCCTCGCTGGAGGAGATGGTTCCTGCAGTGGCATCACGTGGAGAGCCAGCAGCGTGACCCACATTGCGCGGCGAGCAGGCGGGCGAGCCCCGCTGAGCGTCACGGCACACGAGGGCACACAGGGCTGGACCTGATGGCCATGGGGAGCAGCCCCCCACTTCGGGCACTCCTCTGTAGTTTTCTAACTACAGCATATCAGGGACCAAAACACACTGCGGCCCACCGCGGGCGTGCAGCGGAAGGAGCCAGCAGCCCCCTGCCCTTGTTGTAGTCGGGGGCCTGATCCTGCCTGAGGCACAGCAGCGCCCAGCGAGGTCCCCATCCTTTGCTACGGGCTGTGACCCTGTCAGCGAGGGGACGGGGCTTCCCCTCCCCTCCATATCAGCCGGGGCAGGAGGCTGGCACAGGGAGATGCCGAGGGGCTGAGCACACAGGTGTGTCGCATCTCCCCGCTGAAGGCAGATGCATTAAGTGAGCCTGAGCCAGCAGCGCTTGGAGGTGCCTGCAAGGCTGGGGCCAGGAGCCTGGGAAGGAGCAGGCATGGGCCGAGCTCTGCATAGAGCCCGGTGAGGACCGGTAAGAGGGGCTTTGGCTCTTGTTTCTCTCTTTGTGCTGGTGCCGTGAATTGGGGTGCCCAGGGCCGCCATGGGTCTGCGCGGCTCTGCGCACACTTCAGTGCGGTGCGGTAGTTCCGAGGCCCAGGGGTGCTGTAGAGAGCTTGGGTGGTTTTGATGCGTGCTCCCTAAAAAGGGAGCTGGCATCCTACCAAGTGCTTTGCTTTTGGGTGGGGTGTGTCCGTCAAAAATCCCTTCTCTGAGTTTCAGATATGTGGGGAGCTGGGGGTCAGAAGTGTGGTTACTGCAGGTGCCCTGCCCAGGGGCACAGAGCCGGGGGGGCTCAGACCTGGCCAGCTTGTGGGGCTGCCAGCACACGAGGCTCAGCAGTGGGCACCTCTAAAACCTCACCTTGCGGGTGCTGGCGATTAAGCGAGAGCCTTGGATCCAGCTCCCAGCAAACCCGGCCGGTCCCCAGCTGCTGTTAGCGAGAAGCACTCAGGAAGATGGCCTTTAAATGTTAAGCAACCATTTAAAATGAGCCAAAGCCTTCGTTTAAATTTTTAATCTCTTGATTTAAAAGTCAGCCTTGTGGCTGGGGCTGCTGGTGGAAACCAGTGCTGGCTCATGGGCATTTCCGTGCTGGTGGCTGTGGAGTGGTTTCACCTTCATCCTGCCCACATGAAGAGGAGCCAGCTTTCCCCAAACCCATCCTGGGGGCTCCTCTCGGCTCCTTGCAGCCTGCAGGAAAAGCACAGCTCAGCTTTGGGGTGGCGGAGGAGCCGTTGGTGTGTCCAAGCCTCAGCAGTGACTTTGGGGTGGGGAGCCAACCCCACAAAGCCCGTGTGCAGGGTGCTCTTTAGCCCTAATAACAGGGGAGGGCTGTGGGGCTCGTGGTCCCTGGGCTGCGGTTTGGGCAGTTCGCTTTAACGTGGGCATGTTTAGAAATGCTTCCGCTCCCCGGTAGCTGCTCCAGAGGAGGATTTCTCCCCAGTTGGAGAAGGGCTGAAGAGTTTGGAGCTGTCGGAGCAGGGCTTCCCTGCCGTGGGGCTCAAGAAGCCCCCTGCCTGCCGCAGCACTGGGGTCCTGCTGTGCTCCCGAGCCCCCTGCTGCCCTCCCCATGGGGAGAGGGGCTGGCAGCTGCCCCCCTGCCCTGCCCGGAGCTATGGGGGAGCTGATAAAAGCTCTGTGCCGGAGCGAAGGCTCCTGTTCATGCCCGCTTCCCAGCGGAGCACGGCTGCGGGGATGAACGCTGCCTCCTCTTGCATCTCTGGCGCGGTGGGGACTGATGGCGTGAGGGTGGAGCGGGGCTGTGGAAACGTTTCCCTGCTCCGGGGAGTTTCTGGCTCTTTCTGGCTCGTTCCCAAACCACTGCTCGGCACGGGGAGAGAAGGATCCTGCTCAGAAATGGGGCGGGAAGATGTCCCTGCTTTGCTCTGCCGGCTCAGGAGCCCCTCAGCTCTGCAGCCCCTGCACCGAGCATGGGGATGTGCGGCTCGGGCTCAGGGAGGGTTTGAAGGACGGTCTTAATTGGGCTGAGACACCCCGAGCAGCTGATGCTGGGAGAGAGCTCCCGGCTGGGAAAGGGAGCAGAGCTGGCAGGTAGAAGGCGTTCACTCCTCTTGCTATTCCTCCTCCTGGTATTTTATTTTAAAGTCATCAAATATTAAAGATGTTTCTGTTCTGAGCCGCTTCGGAGGCCCCTTGCACAGCATCCGGGGGCAGCGTGGAGCCCCGTTTGATGCCCTTCAGTGGGAGGCAGCTTCAGTCCTGCTGAGAGCGGAGCATCTGCTGTGTGCAGCCCTGCCTGGGGGCTGGGAAGCCGTCCCGCAGCCCGAGGTGCGCGGTGGCTGCCTCGCCCCGTGCTGCCTGGGCTCTCCTGGGGAGCAGGGAAGTGCCTGAAGCCCAGCTTTTAAAGAGAGGAGCTAGCAGATCAGAGTCTGCTCGTGGTCTGTTGAACCACCTTGAATTCACCCCTCCAGGAGAGCAGATGCTTCTGGAAAAAAAAAATAAACTAGAAAAACAAAACACAACTTCCAATCTTAATTACAAAGGAGAAGTATCGGGGAGCCTTGCTGCAGCCAGTCAGTTATCCTGGCTGCTAGGAACGTGCACCTTATTGCTAGTCTGGGTATGTCTGGCTTCAGCTTCTGCCGGTGGGAGCTTGTTATACCTCTATCTGCGAGACTGCAGAGCCTCCATTATCCAATTTCTCTGCCCTGCGCCGGTGCCGACAGCCTGTGGTTACATCTGCCGCCTCTCCCCTCGCATGGCAGGAGAGGGCTGAGGGGCTTCCAGCCCCTTCCTGGGGCTCTGGGGCCCTGGGTCCCCGTGGCACTCGGGGACGGGAGGTGGCATGCTGCTTTCCTGCTCATGGAGCTGTGCCGAGAGAGCTGGGGCCTCGTCTGAGGAAGACAAGGGGTGCCGAGGACGGCTGAAGGAAGCTCTTGGCTGTTGTCCTGTAGCCTTTGGATAGCGCTGACTCTTGGTCCCCAAAGCGCCTGACATCTGAGCAAAGACTTCTACATTTCAAACAGCCTTGATCTTTTTTTGGAACTTGCCTTGGTTTCAGACAGGAGTTTTTTAATTCAAGCCTAGCGACGTATTTTGGGTTTGACTTTGATGCGCCCTCTTCAAGCAGGAGGCAAAATAACAGCTTTCAGTTCTACAAATAGGCCTGAGGCTGCCTTCTGCTGCCTGCGGGGCTGCGCAGGGCAAACCCCTCATTAGCAGAGGCCCCGAGCAGCAGCCGGTGGCCGTGGGGCTTCTGTTGGGGGCTGGAGCCCCCTGCTCTGGGGGCCAGGGAAGGGGATTTCTAGAAGGGAGCTCAGAAATTCACCCCCCCGATGTGCACTTGGAGACCTGCGCCTTTTCACCCCTTCCAGAATAGTCTTGGAGAGGCGAGAGTCATGCAACCGGCTTGCAGCTGGTCTGTGTGCGAGCCTCATCGTAATTACAAGTGACACTGCCCCGAATCGTAGCTCAGGAGCTGGGATGCTTCACAGGCCACGGGATGTTGCTGGAGGATGGGGCCAAAGCTGATGTGAGATGGAGAGTTGGGGCAGGGGTCCACAGATATCGCTCAGTTTGTGCCAGGGTCATAGGGAGTGGGGGCAGTGTGGGTGCCACCAGAGCTGGGTGCCCTCTCTGCGGTGTAGCAGCATTGCCCAGGGGAGGTGTCAGCTTTTCCAGCCACCCCTGGAAACAGCTACGGGGCTGCGTGCGGGAACTTGCTCCTGCTTGGACAAATCTGGGCAGAGGAGAGCTGGTATGGAGCAGGCAGGGCTGGGTGGGAGCGTTGCTGTGAGATCAAAACTCTTCCAGTCCGCCCGGGTGGCTGTGGGGAACCAGGTACCTCTGAGAGTAAGTAATAAAGGGCTCACACCTTGGCAAGATTAATTGTAATAACCATAAATCAGCGCTGGCAGCAGGGGCAGGTGCTGAATTTATGGCCCTGGAGACAGGAATTCCTGTTCTTTCAGGAACAAAGCCCTGACCCTGCGGGGGGCTGGGAGTGTGCTGAGTGCTATCGCGGCTGCTCCCCGCTGCAGCACGTGTTAGTGCTGCGGGACCGGGCTCCAAGCCCACCGCGGGGTGCTGCACTCGCCCCTGGTGGGGCAGCCTTCCTCCCCGCTGGTTCCAGCCCGTGCTGGGGAACACCTCCTTGAGGGGCGAGCCAGGCTTGCAGCCTCCCACAGCACATCGATCCCTGTCGTCTCGGTTGAGAATGCCAGCCACGGAGCTGATTAATGCTGGGGTGGGCAAGTGCTGGGTTATTGTTCAGTCTCGCCTCGAGAGGTCGATGGGAAATTTGGCAGTAGCTCTCCAAATATGCAACATGCACACAGGCGTTGTCCCCCTGAGCCCTGTGCATGATTTACATCTGAGCCTATATCACGTAGTGAAAATGCACGCCGGTGCCCAGGCACCAACACGCAGTTGTATCATGGCTTGTGTGAGAATGCTCCCCCTGTCCTGCCCTGATTTGACCCTCTGGTGCTGGGCCTGGCTTCAGACTAACCTGCTCGTGCTCTCACCCTGATCCTCATAGGTCCCTTGGCTCAAAGGTACTGCCTGTGCTCAGGAGGCTGATCCAGCATTCAGGGCGCATATCTCCTTCTGTGTGAATGTTTTAGGTCCTTGGATGTTAATGCTCAGTAGCAGCCCTGACTGAGCTGCTCTCCCCCACCAAATGCGAGGCACCATACTGACATAAAGCAGTCATTTTTGAAGGATGTGTGATCAAGGCCTGATCCTGCTGGGAGATCTGGGCTTGAGGAGTTGCAGGATTGGGCCTGAAGAGGTGGTATGTTATCTGGGAGGTGCCGTTGGCTTCTATTTTTTCCAGAAGCCTATACCGTTTGCGTTGATAATCTTGTGGCAGCGAGTTCTGCTTTTGTGCTGCCTCGGGGCCCGCACTCCGTCCCCTTCCTGCAAAACGGGGACTGGGTGCAGATGCTGGGAGTGCTGTCGGGGGAGGGAAGCAGCGGGGAGAGGGGCGGCTCCAGGCGCTTGGCGAGGCGAAACCTGCGGAGGGGCAGCTCCTACTGCCGCCCCGGGCGGGGGCAGCGGACTCGGCTGGACATTTTGGAGGCGGGGGGGGGGCCACCCGCTCCGCACCAACCGGGGGCGGCCGGAGAGGACGCGGCCGCTTCCCCCCCCTCCTCCTCCGAGGCTCCGTGCGCGCCCGGCCGCGGCCGCTGGGTAGCGCTCGGAGCCGCGCCGACTCCCCGCCTCCCCTGCTCGGGCTGCCCCCGGCTCCGCCGAGCCCCGCCGCCGCGGCTCACTCGGCCGCCGAGCCGCGCAGGAGGAGCAGGCAGCCGGCCGGAGCGCCCAAAGGGGTCGGCGCCGCGCCGCCAGCCCGCCCGCCGCGCCCCGCCGCCGGCTCCGAGCGGGACCCCGCGCCGCTGCGCGCCGCCGCCGCACTTTCCGCGGCTTCCCCCGGCTGGCGGGGCGCGACGGGGGGGGAGAGACGCCCCCAACCCCCCCCCCCGCCCCATCGCCCGGAGCCGCCGAGGCGGGGATGTCCCCAGCAGGGAGCTGAGCGCTGGGGAGGGGCCGCCTGCAGCCCCCCCGCCCCCGGACCCCAAACTTTGTGGTTTTTGTGTTTTTTTTTTTTTCTTTCCCTGCGGCTGCGGTGTGCTCGGCTCCGGGAGCGAGCCGCGGGAGCGGCTCCGGCCCCGATGGTGCCTGGGGACGCAGAAAGGGCCGGGGGCGGACAGCCCAGCGCTTCCCACCGCCTCCCCTGACGAGGGGCTCGGCTGCCGGCCCCGCTCCGGATTTTGGGGGTCCCGGCTCTGCACGCCCCCGGGGAAGTTGGACACGGCGGGGAGCTGCCTGCGGAACCCCCCCCCGCCCTGCCGGGAGCCTTGCCCATCGCCTTCGCCTCCCCCCGAGCAGCGCTGCTGCGGGGGTCCCTGCGCCGGGGGGGGGGTGCCCGGAGAGCAGCGGGGGCTGGCGCGGCGGCCGCCCGGATTATAAAGTCGGGGAAGTTGCCCCCGCCTCGGCGGAGCCATGGCCCGGCTCGGGAGCTGGGCGCTGCTGTGCTTCGTGGTGCTCGCCCTGCCCGGCCCCCCGGGAGCCGGAGCCCAAGGTAAGGGGATGCGAGGGGGGGGTCCCGGCGAGGGGTGCAGCTCCTTCGCCCCCCAGCTCTCCCGCTTTGATGCTGGAGGTGGAGCAGGAATTTGGGGAGAGGGGGTCCCGGCGTTGCTCACCCCTTCAGCTGAGCCCACTGAGGTGGGAGCTCCGGGGAGCCCCCAGACTGCCCTGGGAAGTTTGGGTGTCAGCCGGGGGGGCGGGGAGCGAGGCAGCCCCGGAGCTCGGGGCGAGGAGGGGGCACAGCCCCGGCGGTGTTTAAGGAGCCCCCCAGGGGCTGGTGCCCAGGGCTGAAGGGTGCGGAGCGCAGTGCCTGGCAAGCAGCACAGCTCTGCTCTGCCTCCTCCTCCCCCCTGCCCCATAACAGCCCCTGCTCTGGGGGTGGGAGGGAAATTTTGCCCTGAGCATGGGGTAGAGACTGCGCCGGCCTGCTCCGGGGGGGCTGAGCACCCTCCAGGGACAGCGCAGGGCGAGGGCACCCATTTCACCCCCTCCCGGGGGAACCCACTTGTGTGGCAGGACCTGGGGCACAAGTTTGGGAGCTCCCAGGGAGCAGCTCTTGCACTGGTGTTGGTCCCATCGACCTCCAGCCGGCTGGTTGGGCTGGGCAGGGTGCTGGGGCTGGAGGGGGGGCTGCATCCCCAAGCCCCCATGGGTGCCCGGGGGCTCCTCGTGCACCCAGCCGGTCCCTGGGGCGAGTTGGTACCGCTGGGCAGGGCGAGCCCTGTCTGCTCGTCACCTCTGGGGCTCTGGCGTGGCACAGTCTGGTTTTAGCTGCTCCGTTACCCTGGAGAGAGGTAGAAATAGTTCCTGGCCTTTTTGGGGTGCGACTGGGGTTCAGGGGTGCAAGGGGGGGCCCTCCTGGGGTCCTGCCCCTCCCTAGCAGAGAGGATCCCCATGAGGATGAGGAGGAAGGTCCTGCCTGGCAGGGCTGCAGTGCAGCTGCCTCCGTCCCCACTGCTTGGACTGAGTGGATCCAGGCTGCAAAATGGGGGGGGGGGGCACGGCGGGGTGCAGCGCTGTGGCTCGGGGGGGTCCCTGCCGGTGACATTTCTCGCCCTTGTTTGCAGCAGCGAGTGGAGCCAGAAGTCCCTGTGCGTTCCCGTCCTCCTGCTCCCCCTGAGCCTCCCCTAGCACTGCTATAATTTCTCAGTAATTAAGTTCAGAACATAACATCTAAAGCGGCAGTATATTATCCGGGCAGGCCCTGTGTGGGGAGCTGTGAAGGTCTCTTTGATTGATTCACTCCCTTGCTGAGTTTCTCTCCTCCTGGCTGGCGTCTCCAGCTCGCGAGTCCCCCACGGTCCGTTTGTTCCCGGCTGCGGGATGGGCTCCTGGCGGGACCCGCTCCCCTCCCGTTTGTCCGGGGGGGGGGCTGCAGGGGCTCCTGGGGGGGGGCTGTCCATGCCTCAGCTGTGCCTGGAAGCGAGGGGAAGGAGCTTTTCCTGGCGCGCGGTCTGGGCTTTGCCTCTTCTCTCCCTGCAGCGCGCCCCGCACGTCCTGGCGGGCAGCGTGACATTGCGCTGCGTGGCGGCCGGCAGCCACGGGCGAGCAGCCGCTGCCTGCGACGGAGCAGCGCGGGGAGCGTCGCCAGCCTGGCGCGTGCCCGTCCCCCGTTACGGGCTCGGCAGAGGCCCTGGGGACACGCGGGCAGGGTCACCTCCCCGGCTGCCGTTCCCCGTGCGCGGGGGGCTGAGGAGGACAAGCATCGCTGCAGCCCGTCGTGGCCAAGGTGGAGGAGCTGGAGGAGGAGCGGCCCCACGGGCACGATGCCCTCATCGGCTGCGGCGGGGCAGGCGGGGAGCACGGGGTGATGCCCCGCGGGGACGGCTCGCTGCGGGCACCCCCGGAGGGCTGGCGGCCCCATGGCCAGGCCGGGAGCGGAGGCAGACACCCGCTCGGTGCAGGTGCTATCGATTCCGGCAGCCGAGGAAAATGGGATCAATAGAGATGGAGAGCAGCGGGGGAGGAGGGCGCGAGACCTTCCCGGCCGGGGCGCCGAGCTCCCCAGGCGCAGGAGGAAACGCTTTTAATACCTGCAGTTACTAAAACAAAGGTTCCGTACCGCTGGGAAGAGATGGGATGGAAGTTTAATTACAGCCTGGCTGCGCTGCGTAATTATTAATTACCCGTGGCAAAAAATAACTTATTGATTAGGGCCCTCGCACTAATTACCCGGAGGCGAATGCGGTGCTGGTGGAAGGCTAATCAGTCAGCGCCGCCCGGGCGGGAGCTGTGTCGCAGTGCGACCCTCGCAGGGGGTGCGGGCAGGTTTTGTGGCCCCCAGGGATGCAGTTTTCCCTCCCCTGGGGCTGGGGGCACAGCCCAGGACCCCCCGCACAGGCACAGCGGCTGTAATGGGATTGAGGAGGCTGCGGCCAGTCCCAGGAGGGATTTGGCAGGCTTAAGGTTCCAGACGGGATTTGGGGCAGGGGCCTGAAAAGGCAGCCAAAGAGGCTTATTAGGGGCTGGAGTGGAGGTGTGGATCCTTCTGGCACCCCCGCGTGGATCCTGGGCACGTCTGCGCACACGGAGCCTGCGGAGCAGAGCTGGAGGGGAGCAGCCCCTGCCCCTTCCTGGGGATGTGACAGCGGCGACGGGCTCGTGCGAAGGTGCCTTTATCCATGAAAGGGTCCCTGTGGGGTTGGTAACGCCCAGCTACAGGGTGGCAGTCACCAACCCAGGGCTGGCCAGGATGGGGCTGGCACCCACCCACCACCATGCTGCCCCCGGAGCACTGGGTGGCTTTTTCTCTTGGGCTTTCCTCGGGCCAAGCCCCTTGCAGCAGGGCAGGTCGGTGTGCGTGGTGCTGGGGGGGCGGTGGGGCAGGGACGGCCGAGCGTGGCTGCTCCTGCGCCTCCTCCCCTTCCCCGTGAGCTCGGCTGCTGCTTCAGCCGCTGGCCTCGTGCAAAGCTCCGGCTCAGGAAGGAAAGTGGCTTTTAGGGGAGAGGAAAGGGAGATTAAAATTTGATGCTTCTTTGGAAGCCATTAGTGGCCAGGCGCAGCAATGAAATTTTGATGACCCGATAACCGTGCACGGGAGGGATGCGATCCGCTCGCGGGCAGCCCAGGTCGCCGTGCCTGGTGCCCTGCTGGGTCCCTGCAGGGTTGGGGTGCAGGCACGGCTGCTTGCTCGTCCCCCCCCTTTGCACGGAAGCCCCTGTGCTGGTGTGTTTGGGTGCGTTGGGGCGGCTGAGCTGCCCCTGCCCAGCGGTGCCGGCTGTGTGCGCCCCGTCGAGTGCTGCCCGTCCCTTAATGTCAGGGGCCGGGCTGCGGTGGTGTTTTTGCTCAGCGGGAGCAAGTGCAGGAGCTGGAGGAGAGAGGGAGGCAGGCAGGCAGGCGGATGCAGGCTGCTTGTGATCCTGGGAAAACGCTGATAATTAAACCTGGGAGGAGGGAGGCTGGCTCACGGGCTGCAGGAGGGGCGGGTGTGATGAGGAATGACCCCGCGTCTGCCTTTGTGGGTTTTTATGAACTGTGTCCTTGTCCCCAGCCCAGCTGCTGTGGCACTCGGGAGTCCTGTGCTTGCGGATCTGCCGGGAATGGGGCAGCTCCAGCAGCTTCTGCCCGGGGCTGTGAAGCCCGAGGTGCTGCTTTGCCCCGTTGGGACACCCCCTTCCCGACCCAGTGCGGGAGGGGAGCGCCCGTCCTCCTCTTCCCCTGTCTGGAGCTGGTCCCTGATGGTGGTTCCTACCTCAGGATGAGCTCCAGCCGCAGCACGTTATGTAGGTCCTACATAAACAGTGGCTGGTGGCTGCGTTGATGTTTGCAGCAGCCGTGCAGGCTGGGGAAAACGAAGCGCTGCTCACATCAGGGTGCGGAGCTGCAAGGGAGCAAATCCCTCGTGGTGCTGGGTCCCAGCTGGGTGGGTGAGCAGCGGGTGTCCTTGCCCATGAGCCCTCGTTACCTCCCTGAGCTCGTTAGCAGGTTGCGTGTCATTGGGTGAAAAATGGTCAGTGCTGGGCCCGGAATAAATATGCTGCTGTCAGACGTGATGTGATCGCGCTAACGGAGGGTGAGCTGAGCCCCACTGCGGCTGTGGGGCAGGGCAGAGGGGCCGGTGGTGCTCTGCTGGTGCCACGCAGCTCCTGTGCGTGGTGCTGAGCCGTGGCTGTCCAAAGTGTGGTCACCCGTGGGGATCCGGCACCCTTGTGGGGCTCAGAGCAGTGGGTGCAGGGGACAAAGGGGTGTCCTGGGAGCTCCTGGGGAAGGACAGGCCAGGGTGGGAGCTGTCCTGTGCAGGGGAGCGCTGCGTGGAGCTGCTGGAGGGGGCACGGTGTCACCCAGGGGCTGGAGACGTGGTGGCAAAGCCAGGTACCCCACCCAAAATCCCTAGGCATGCTGCTTTCTGTTCTGGGGGGTCCCACCCTTTGCTTCCCCAGAGCCATCCATGGCCGTGGGTCTGGATTTGGGGCAGGATTTTGTCAACTCACCCTGCCGGCAGGCAGGAATGTGAAGGCAGTGGCTCCCCACTGTGCTGGTCCCTCCTGGCATCCCTTGCTCCCCAGGCATGCCGGCGATGCCGCCTGCAAGGGCATGGCCCCGGGCACCCCTCCGGTGAGCTGGAGCCAGCTGCTGGGAGTGCATTCCCCCCCCCTTGCTCCCAGCAATGGTTTTGGGGTGCATCCATCCCCTACTTGCTCCCAGCAATGCTTTGGGGTGCATCCATCCCCTCCTTGCTCCCAGGGATGTTTTGGGGTGTATCCTCCCCCCCCCCTTTTGCTCCCAGGGCTGCATCCTGCTGCTGCCACCTCCCTCCCCAGCCCCCGCAGACCACCTGCCCGCGCCCCCTCGGCGGCCCCCTCCCTTTGCCCCCAGCCCCGCGGGGCGCAGGAATGCCTGCGCCTGGAAAAGCTGCGCCGGGGCTCGGGTTGCCTGGGAACTGGGTAACCTGATCCTTGGGAACGGGGCCGAGGGCAGGGGACATTCCCCTCCGCAGCTGGTCCCCGGCCCCCTTTGTCTCCCCTGCTCCTGTGGGGCCGGTTGCGCCCTCGCCCCCACCCCCCCAGGAACGGGGAATGTGGGCGCGGGGGGCTCCCAGCCTGCGCTGTCCCCGGGGATGCTGTGACTGGCAGCCACCGGCTGCTCTGGGCTGCTACCTCCCCGCACGGATCGCTGTCACCTCCTGGCCGGCGGCCACCGCGGGCCGGGGATGGCCCTGGGCACGGTGGCCAGCTGCCGCCACGTGCCAGCAGCTGAGCGTCCCGACTGGGAGCGGGGGACAGCGTGATGACAATGCCAGGAATGCCAGAACCTGTCCCCGTGCCAAAGCCACCCTCGCTTCCCTCCCCGGCAGCATTTTTGCTGTCACTGTCCCCATCTCGCAGCATGACAGCTGTCCTGAGCGCTGCGCTCTGCTGGGGAAACCGAGGCAGGGGACGGAGGGGGGCGAGGTGGGGACGGGGACAGGGGCACTCTGACCCCTGGGGCTGTTGGCCAGGCCGGTGTCCCCCTGCTGAGCCCCCTGGGGATGGGCTTTGCTGCCCGGCACAGGCACACACGTGAGCGGCTCCGTCGGCTCTCATCCATCACCGCCCGCCTGCGCGGGGACGCCGAGGCCCCTGGTGTAGGGAAACCTTGATGGGTTTGACCATTAGCAGGAAGAAACCACGGAGCTAATTTTAGCTGCGATAGCTAATTGCTTTTTTTGTGCTGCCGGGTGGGGAGGCGACAACCTGCGAGTCCTCGGCTGTAACCTTGAGCCCTCCTGCCTGCGTGCCGGGGTCCTGCGGGACGTGGGGGGCGGTCATGGGGGGGGCACCGATCCCTGTGTGGGGGTTCACCGGGGAGCGAAGCCAGGTGCTGCAGGGCTGGGGTGCCTGGGTTTGCATGGGCAGGTGTCCCTTGTGCCCCTTGGGGAGCGGGGACGCGTGTGGCATTGGGGGAGAGGCCCCTGCAGGTGGTCCGGGGCCGGTGGGAGACGTGGGCTGCATGGCGGCGTGCCCCAGCGCTCAGCACCATCGCTGCGGTCGTGGCTCACAGCAAGGTGATGAAGGCAAATGCTATTTTTAGAGCCCTTTAATTGATCAGGGCGTGCGTGCCCGCTCCTGGGCACGTGAATCGCCCAAGCCAGCAGGCGTTTCCCTGGGGAGAGCGTGGGGCTGAGGGCAGGATTGTGTCTGCAGGGCTGGGCTGCGTGCGCCGGGCTGCCCGGAGGAGCCTGGCCCCAGCGCGTCCCCGCTGTGCTCCCCAGGGCCAGGTCCTGGTTCATGGGGGGGGTTTCCTAAATTAAGAAACTGGGCCGAATGTAGGCCAAGCGCTGGGCGTTAACCGGGGTTTGGTGTCATCGGCATCTTGTTCGTTGCCCTCCTTCGGGAACTGATCCTCCCGGCGGGGAGCGCCGAGCACTGGGATGTGCTGGTGGTGTCCTGGGGGTGTCCCCGAAACTGTGGGGTCAGTGTGGGGGGACACGCGGGGCTTCCTCATCCTCCTCCTCGCCTGGGCTTGGAGCACAGGGTCCTGGGGGAAGGGGACACGGGGAGCAGCTTCCGCAGGGGCTCGGTGCCGGGGTGGGAGCGGGTGCGGGAATGCTGCCGGGTGCCTGGGCCCTGATGGATGGAGGGGGCTGGGGCGGTGCGGCGGACACAATAGCTCTGGTTTCAGCAACCCGCCTCCTGCATGCCTGAAAAACAGCTGATGGCCACGGAGGGGGATGAAATGGGATTAGCTGCTGATTCCAAAGGGAGCACGTCCTGCCGAGCCGGACAATGCGCCCGCTGTCCCCCGCTTCACGCCTCGGCGATCTGGCCCCAGCTGAGAGAGGGGCTTGGCACGGGCTCCCCAGGGTGGGTGCCTCCTGCCCTGGCTGTCCCCAACATCCTTGGGGGCTGCTGAGTCCCCAGCACCACTGCGCTCTGGTGCAGGGCAGGCTCCCGGGGTGCTTGTGGGGTGCAGCGGGGTTGGGGCTCAGCCTGCCCAGCACAGCCCGGAGGGGCCGTGGTTCATCTTCTGCCCCTGCAGCAGCACCGAGCGGGTCCTGTGGACCAGGGGACCTCATCCTGCCCGTGCCAGGAGCTGGGGCCATCCTGTCCCAGCAAACGGGAATGCTTCGTCCCCCCCTCTGGAGCCCCGCAGCCAGGATGGAGAAGGAAACCTGGTGGTGCGAGGCGCTCTGCAGGGTGGGTGGCTGCAGCCCCCGCGTGTCCCCGGGGTGTGGGGCCTTTGGGGGTGGAGGGAGACGGGCACCGAGGGGACCCGGGGCAGGAGCTGCGCCTGGTCCCAGCTGCAGCGCTGCCGGGGCGCGTGTGCGCGGCGCGCTCAGTGGAGTGAATTGATGTTTATTTTGATAATGAGTTCTCAATGCATTCGCAAACTAATAAAATCAACTCATTAGGGTGGTATGTTTAATTCAAAGCTCTGCTGTTGGGAGAGCCCTCCCCGGGGGCTGCCGGCAGGCGCGGAGCACCCAGCCTCTGCCTTGCACGCTGGGTGCAGGAGGAGGAAGGTGATGGGCGCCTTCATCTCCCTGCCTTTGTCGTTTTGCTCGCTTGCACCAGGGAGAGAGGGACTGGGAGGGCAGCGGCAGGGAGCCGAGCTGTGCAGTGGAGGGTGGAAATAAGGCACGCGCTCTGAGCAGGGGAAATAAGCCGCCGAGCCCTTCACCTGGGGCGATGGCAGAGCCTCGCTCGGCTTCTCCCCCATAAGCCGCACGTCAGGCTGGGCAGCGGCGCGGGCTCTGCTGCTGGAATCGCTGGCCTGGCTCCGCAGCGCTGGCTGTAAAAGCCCCTCTGGCTGAGAGAGAGCCACAAGTGTGTAAATAAGGGCAATAACCGGAGTTCGCTTCTCTGCCCTGGAAAGCCGGGGCTGTCGGGAAGGGCTGGGGGGGGGCTGCCAGGCTGCGAGCTGTTCCCGTCCCTCGCCTGCGAACGAGGGCGTCTGGAGAGGAAAGCTTTGGAAAAGGCTTTTTCCAAGGAAAAAGTCTGCTTGCGCTCATGCTACAGCTATTTATGTTTGAAGTGAGCAATGCAATGACTAATTAATAGTCTGAATAAACGATATCTGGACGGGGCCCCCCAGTAAATCCCTGCCTGCCTGTCCCAGCTGTGCGGTGCCTGCTGGCTCGGGGGACGGGGACACGGGCAGGGGACCTCGGCCACCAGTGGCTTTGTCCCACTCAGTGCTGGGGGGGCCGTGGGGAGCTGGTACAGCCTTTTCCATCCCGCAGGGCTGGCGACTTAATTGCGTCAGCGCCCTGGGAAAGGCTGAGTGGGGCTTTTCTTGTGGTTTCTGCCTTCTGTTTTTCTTTCCCTGTCGTATTTTTTCCGTTGGGAAATGCTGCCTTGTGTAGACTTCGTGGTGAGCCTGGAGAGCGGCTGGCTGGCTGGCTGCGAGGGCGGTTGCAGGACCGGGGCTGTGCTGAGCATCCTGCATGGCCAGGGGGTGCGGGGGGCTTTGGGAGCTTGGGGGCTCATCCTGCAGAAGCGAGGGCCCAGGCACTGCCGAGGAGCCCCGTCGGCTGCCGTGTGTCAGCCAGGGCTGCTCACAGCGTGGGCTTGGCAGCGCCTTTGCTTTCCTGCCCCTCACCGGCCGCAGTGGCCCTGGGTCCGCGGTCTGGCTTTTGGGGCCAGGAGCCACTGCTGCCCTCCAGGAACACCTGGAGGATGCGCTCGGTGCGCCCCGTGGGGCCAAATCCAGCCTGCAGCCGTGCTGGGCTGCACTGGGCTCGTGTGCCATCCGTGCCACGGGGACGTGCCCGTCCTCGCCCTCTCGCTGTGCCGGGGTCGCTCCCGGGGAGCCAGCGGCGCGAGCCGGCCCCTCTCCGGCAGAGCCCTGGCGGCGTTGAGTCACCTCCCGGGTGTCCGTGACTCACGCCAGTGACCCAGATTCGGAGGAGCTCAGCAATCGCAGCGTCAGGAGGATTTGTGGCCTCGGAAGGAGTTTGCTGGGGAAGGAGTTTTGGCCGGAGCCCGGCAGCTTGTTAAGTGGCCCCCAGCTGGGGACAGGGCTGTGCCACGCGTGGGGACGTGCTGCGCTCGGAGGGGACAGGATTGCTCCAGCTCGTGGGGACACCCAGCCGTGCCCCCCCAGAGCTGGGCAGCCCCTGGGCTGGGTGGGCTGCAGCGCCCCGTCCCCCTGCTGAGCCCCCGTCCCCCTGCTGAGCCCCGTCCCCGCGCTTTGTCCCCTGCCCGGTGCTGATGGATGCAGGGGGACGTGTGGCTGGAGCAGGGAGGGGACATTGGAGGTGGCTCCCGTGCTGATGCGGGCTGACAGGGGAGCAGGACAGGAGTGCTGACGTGGCCGTGGGGACACGGGGACGCTGGCACGTGCTGGGCACCTTGTGTTGGGGCGCGCGGGGCGCGGAGCTGGCCCGGGCAGGGGGAATGGGGCAGCGGCTGATGGGGACCTGATGTGGGGCTGGTACTGGGGGGCCACTGGGATCAGGGCCAGGCAGCAGGGTTCACGCGTTTGGAACCAAGCGATAGGGTCCGTGCTTTTGGGGCCGGGGTTTGCGGATTTGGGGCTGGGATCGGGGCCAGGCACCGGGGGCTGTGCGCGTGGAGCTGCGCAGCGTTTCGGAGCACAAAGCTCTGCTTGTTGGCCCCCCCCACCCCCCGGGCTCAGGGGCTGGGAACGCACAGCGGTGCCGTGTGTGCGCTCCTTGTTGGGGCTTCCCACAGGGGGAAATGTTGTTTTTTCCAGCCGGAGCTGCCGGTCCGGGCGGGCAGAGGGGCTGGGTGTGCGAGGACAGGCAGGGCTGGGCACGCACACAGCCCCGCTCTGTTCCCTCAATGAGGTGCTTGCTGTTCCCTGGCCAGGGCTGGCGCCTCTCCCTCCTCTCCGTGGGGGTCTCGGGCTTTACCTGGCCCCCGTGGGCACCGAGCTGCCCCCAGCCGGGTCCCCGCTGCCAGGGCTGGGCGCTGGGGGTGTCCCAGGCCACCATCCTTGGGCAGGGGGCTGGGGGCTAAGAGGGGGCGATGCTGGCATGGCCTCAGCTCCGCAGCTTGGGGCACAGGGGGAGCTCCCCCGCTCTGGGACCCGCCGGTGGCCATGGACACGTGCTGGGAGCTGCGTGGGGCTTTGAAGGGGTCCTGGGAGAGGGTGCAAAGGGAGGTGGCTTTGGGAAGGGAGGTCCTGAGCGGGCACCGTGGTGCTGCGGGGCTCAGCACCCCTTTTGCAAGCGTCCCTCGTCCTGGGGGAGCCGTGCCCGCCTCTCCCCATGCGCCCTGTCCCTGGTGGGGCTTGGCCGGGCACGGCGAGGCCGCCAGCCCCCTGCAGCCGATGGCCTGCTGAGCCCTCCGAGAGCCCGGCTGCGGAAGAGGAGCTTGTTATGGAGCCATCCTGCTTTTAATTAACAAATTAAAATCCTAGTTAACAATCCAGCCCCAGGGCTGTTGGAGTCTGGGAGAAGCTGGAGCGTTTGTTATGGAAACAGCAGTTAATTAACAAATAAATAAATAAGTGTGGGCCTGGAGACAGATCTGCGGGAGGAGGAAGCGGGGATGGCAGCGGTCGGGGCGTCCTGCCGGCCTGGGGAGAGGCAGTGCAGGAGGAGGGTGTCTGTCTGTCCGTCTGTCCATCAGTCCCTCTGTCCTGGGGGGTGCCACAGCCCCGCTGGGCAGTGCTGACCCTGCTCAGAGCCGTTGGGTGCGCGGGGCTGGATCCTGGCTGTGCCACGACGTTCCTGGCCCCGTGCCGTGTCCCTGCGTTGGGCTTTGCAGGGGGCCCCAGCGGGCGCAGCCTCTCCGCACCCCGGGGCCGAGGCTGGGAGCTCCGGCGGCGATGGATGGAGGGTGACAGGGGCACAGCCGCCGCGCGCTCGCAGGTGACACCGGTGCCGTGCCGGGGCTGCAGGGGCCGTGTGATGAGGCGGGGGGGTCACTTTGTGCACCCCAGAGGCGGGGATTGCTGAGGTCCCCCGTCGGCGTCTCCTCTGCCCTGGGGCTGGGTGCGTGCCGGGGATCCGGGCAGCTCTGTGGGGCTGGGCGCAGCCGGGGGTGCTGAGACCACGGCCCCCAGCCCTCCCCGTCCGTGCCCTGCAGCACCCCGCTTGCGTTAACCACAGGGAGCTGGTGCCAGCTGCCAGCTGGGGTTGTCACCACGGGTGGTGCTGACGGGGCTGTGGGGTCACCGTGCGGGTGTCACCTCGCCCATCTCGCCACCCAAAGGGTGCCGGAGCCGAGCGCAGGGGTGGCTGCGTGGGGAGGTGACCCCGCTGCCAGCCCACGCCTGGCCCCACAGGGTTTTTGTGTGGGGAGAGGAGGCGGCAGAGCCACCGTCCCTCCCGCAGCTTCTCCTTTCTGAAGGCTTAAGGGAAGAAATCAGTTTAAAAGCCAGCTCTGCAAATCCTGCCAGCGTCACACGGGCTGCAGCGGTGCTCCGCTTAGCAGCCGCTCCAGGTCTGCCTCTCTCGAAGCCTCCCACCTAATCCAGTTAACACACCTCTGCAATCGGCTTATGGCATGTAAGAAACCCCAAATCTCCTGCGAGGGAGGCGCAGGATGCTCCACCAGGTCCCCGGGGGCGGCGCCCAGCCTTGGCTGATTCGGGGTCATGCCGTGGCAGCTTCAGGGCAATTTGGAGGTGCAGGGGACCCCTCCTGCCCCTTGATTCCCCTGCCTTTTCCCCCCACCCCCCCAGCTGTACGCAGTGTGGATGTTGTGTGCACACTTGCACGCTCACCGTGAGGCTGGCCGCGTCCCCCGAGCACCCTCCCAGCACCCAGACCTTCCCTGTGCCGGGTGTTTGCACCCCCCTGCCTGCGCTGCCTGCTCTCCGTGCCGGTGCCCACCCAGAGCCGTGACAGCGATTCCCCGCTGGCTCAGGGCTGTGCAGGGCTGTGCAGGGCTGTTTGTTCGTGGTCGGGGTGCGTTGGGAGGAGGCACCCCGTGCCTGCATCCCCCCCAGCTGGGCAGGAGTCGTGGTGTGAGCCCCAAGCGGCTTTGCTGCCAGCCCCGCGCCTCTCCGCTGCGGTCAGTGCTGATGGGCTCGGTGCAGGGCATCAGCGGAGACGGAGCCGTTTCCACGGGTGGCCGAAGGGCCCTGGGTGCCCGTGCAGCACCGGGAGCCTCTCGCTGCTCCGGGACCAGCTCTGCCCTCGAGGGGGGCACCGGGCATGGGCTCGGAGGAGGCTCAGCCTGGCGTGGCTCTGGGCTGTGCTGCTGGAGGGAGGGCTGCGGCGGCTCCGAGACCCTCCCGCGTCCTCTGAATGCAGGTGGTGCGGCTCCGCTCCAGCCTGCCGACAATGCGGGGCCACAAACCCCGTTTCCGTGCAACGAAGGTGGTTTTCTTCCTTAAAAACCGCTCAGATCTCCGCGCGGCTGGGGCCGAGCGAGGGAGGCTCTCCGGGTTGCGCTGCCTCTGTTTGAAACCCTCTCAGCTCCGCTCTGCGATCGCTTTAGGAGAAGCCGCCTCTTTTCGGCACGGCTCGCGGCTCAGCCCCCCCCTGCTGCCCCTGCAGTCTCTGGGCTCGTTGTGGCCCCGCTCGGGGCCTGGTGCTCGGGCAGGGATGGAGCCAAAGCTCCCTGTGCTTGCCCCAGGCAGTGTGGAAGCAGCGGGGCTGCAGGGCTGCCTTTGCTGGGCAGGAAAATCACAGCTGGTACGGGAGGGGGCTGCAATTAGCAGCTCCAGCGTGGAGAAGGAGCAGTTGTTGGGCTCTGGTTTTTGGGGGCATCGTCCCCCCAAGGCTTGGGGACACCCCATGGGGCTGGGGAACTGCTGGAGATGGTGGCTGAACGGGAGATCCGGGCTCGGGGTCTGCCACGGCCCGGCTGAGCTCTCAGTGGGGATGGGACCGGGTTTGATGGTGATGTTTGTGGGGCAGGGCCGGGACACAGGGTCCTCACCGCCACCCTGTGCTCGTCTGGGGTCCCAGAGCTGGAGCAGCACCTCGGGGCGCAGTGGGAGGGTGCTGTGTGGGTGGGGAGAAGGGAAACCCTATGGAGAAGGTGCGTAGGATCAGGGGGCTTGGGCAGTTTTGGGGGCCAGGCTGAGAGGCGAGCGCTGTCCATGGAGGCTGTGGATAAACGCGGTAAAAGGCTGAGAAATGGAGCGTGCCTTCGGGGAGCCACCCCCACGCTTAGCCCGGCCACCGCGGGGCCTGAGGGACAGGCCGGGAGGTGGCGGGGACACGGGGAGGGGACACGGAGCGGGGACAGGGAGCGGAGCCGCAGCCTCTGCTGGAGCATTGGAAATTGCATTTCACGGCCGGGCGGGCTGGGATACCGACTCCAGCACCGGGCGCTCGGAGAGGAGATAAGATTTGATTAAGAAGGCCGCTATTAATTTATGGCAAGTACACTCATGATAGCAGAGAGGTTGCTTTTAATTAATAGCCAGAAGGAGATTTATAAAGCTCTTGGTCTCAGCGGGGGGAGAAGGGGAGGGAGGGGAAAAGCAGGAAAGGAGAGGAACAAAGTAAGTTGCGAGGATTAACGGACACATCTGCAATTATAAGTCTTTTTATTGGTCAAAAAGCAAAAAAATGTTAAAAACACACCAAGGAGCCGTGCTGGGAGGGGGGCGACGGGGCTGAGACGGGCAGGGTCACGCTGGGTGCTTTTGGCACCTCTCCATGTGCCAGTGGGGACCGGAGCTGCTCCGTGCCACTGCACGGCCACCAGCCAGGCCCGGAGGGGACAGGGGGGCAGCCGGGGTGTCCCCTGTGGCCATCTCAGCCGCGCTGACCTTCCTCGATCGTGCCAAGGTTGTGCAGGGGCTCGGCACGGGCTGCAGCCCGCTCACGCGCACGAGGCGCTGCGGTTCCGGAGGGATCGGTCGGGGTGAGGTGGAGTCGTGCCAGTGCCTCCCGTCGCCCCCCCCCCCGGGCATGTGGGCACCGAGCCCCCCTGGCAGAGACCCGGGGAGGGGTCAGGGGCTCTGGGCACACCGGGATGGGGACGGCATGAACGGTGCTTTGGGGCTGGTGGGGCTTTTGTCGAGCTCTTCAGTCACTCCTGTCCTCCTCGGGTGGCTGAGCTGCGGTTTCTGGGTGTCCCCGGGCGGGTTAATCCTGGCACCAGCCCCTGGTGCTGGGGACGTGCCACCGCCACGGGGCGAGCAGGGCTGGCACTGCCTGAAACGCTTCTCCCCGCTGCACCCAGCGGCGGGAGACGAAAGTTGGGCTGTGCCGAGAGCCCCGTGCCGGGGATGCCGTGGGCGGCGATGCCGGTGAGCGGCGCGGCGTGGCTGCGGGGCGCAAGCCGTGGTCCCCGCTACCGCCTTGAAGCACCGCCTGGTGCCTCTCCAGGGCTCCTGCCCCGTGTTTGAAGCTGGCGGCGAGTCGCTGCGGGGAAGCCGATGATCGGGGGTGGCTCTGGGGGTGAGCGGGGCTCGGTGAGGGTGCCCACACCGTCCCCACCCCGCGCCCACCTTCCCTCTCGGCCCCCTCGGCGCCGTGGCACGGGCGCATCGAGCTCCGCGTCTCCCCAGGTGCCGGCAGCGCTTGGCATTTCAATTCTGTTTGCTTTTTATTAAGGGGAAGAGGCCTCGTCTCAGGAATACTAATGGCCCTGGCAGCGGTGGAGAGCGCTGCTAATCCGCCAGCACCTGCCGGGCACCGCGGGGCCACCGGCACCGTCCTGGGGGACGCGCGGGGGCAGCGGGGGTGGCTGCCAGCGGCGGGGCCGTGCGCGGTGCTGCAGCAGCTCCTGGCCTGTCCCCGTGGTGGGACCGTGCCCTCCGTGCTCCACGGGGACGCGCGCCGTTCCGGCACGCGGTGGCTTTACCAACACGACGAAAAATTGATGCCTCCCCACCGCACGCTGGCGCTGAGCGAGCAGAAAACGGAGCTTAGCCAGCGCGAGGCTCCCCGGGCACCGCTCGGGGCATCGCCTGGCCCCGGGTCAGGTCCCTGGGCACGGGGACGCCGTGCTGGGGTGGCGGCGGAGGGGACGTGGTTCATCCCTGGGGACGGGCAGCCTTGGGTGACCTCTCTTTGGAGAACCGAGGGGCTCCGAGGGGGTGGCCGGGGCTGGGGCGGTGGCACGGACCCGTCCCACAGCCAGGGGAGCCGCGCGGCACCGCGCACCCACCAGCCAGGGCTGTGACCCCACCGGGGTCCCCCGTGGGTGCCGTGCCTGGCGGTTTTAACCCCTTCCCTGCCACGCTGCCACCCGCCCGCCCGCCTCCCCCAGTCCCCCGGCTGCGGAGCGGCTGCTGCGGCGCCAGGGAACTGCTCCGCGAATATGTTCCACAAATGAATAATAAAAACAAAGGAAAATTACCCTCTTTATTGAAACTCGTTTTATGAATAAAACAATTATTCTGGTAATTGAAAAAATGTGTCGTTAAATTAAATGCAGTGGTTCCTATTAAAATTTTAGTGGATTTCTTCTTCTCTGCTCCTTTTTTTCCCCCCTTCTCCTTCCCGCCCTCCCTCCCCTGCCTCCGCTGGCGGCTAAAGGCTGGTAATTATAGCGGAGGGTTTCGCTTTCTCTTTATTGTTTTTTAATCTCCTCGTGCTGCGTAGCGCCAGCGATAGTCTGATGCAGAAGAGATTTAGCTCCGTCTCCCCTTGCTGGGGGGGCTCTGGGGGGCAGAGCGGGGGCTGCGCAGCGGGGCTGCCGTGCAGGGACACCCCAGGAGGGATGGAGGACCCTCGGGGGCTCTGCTGGTGCCAGGGCCGGTGCTTGCAGCCCTACAAAGCCTGGGGGAGCAGGGACGTGGCTCTGCCACCCCCGTTGTGCATTCGGGGTGTCCCCCGGGGGTCCGGCTGCGTGATGAGCAGGGATGGGTTTGGGCTGCCTGGCGCATCCAGCTGCTCCTCGCCCTGATTAACGGCAATTAGCAGGAAGCAGGCGCAGGGCTGATCAGCTTCCGATTAATGAGCCGGGGAGGGGAATGTCTGGGTGTCGCCTCCCTGTCCCAAGGGGCAGCAGGGTGGTGGCCCTGTGCTGAGCCCAGGAACGGATGGGGCCTGCGGTCCCCCCCCCGCTGTCCCTGGGGTCACCGTGCTGGGCGGGGGGGGGGGGGACGACCCAAAACCTCTCCGTGCTTGTGCAAGGCGTCCACAGCAAGGACGGGGGAAGGACCCGGGCATCTTGTGAGCTGCTGGTCCTGCACGGAGGGCTGGGGACAGGTGAGCGTGGTGACGGAGCTGCGGGGACCCCGTGCTGCCTGCGGGGCCGTGCCTCGTGCCCCCAGCCCCATCTCGGCTCCTCTTGCTGGGGCTCATTGAGCACGGGGGGGCTGAACTCAGCCCCTGCCGCCAGCAGCTGCCCGGCAGAGCCGTGCCCTTGGCAGGGCTTCAGGCTGGATTCCTCCGGGCTTAAAACTCCCCGTCTCTTCCCATCAGGAGGGATTTGAAGCTGGGGGGGGAGATGCTTAGATCCCAGCTCGCCCATTACGCCCTGGTATTAGGATCCATTACTGCTCTGCCAGTGAGGCCGGGCCCCCCTGCCCTACATCCTCATGCCCTCCCCAGTGCTAATGCACCGGCCGCGGGCTCAGACCCAGCTCCCGGTGCCCATTATGTAAATAAAGGGTAACGACCAAAGATTTTGATCCCGTTAGGCTGGATTAGTGCCTCGCGAGGCCTTGGCATTAAAATGTCAGAGGCAGCGGAGGGAGAGAGCGGGGAGAAGGGAGCCGGGGTCACCCCCCTTCCCCTTCCCGTCCTCCTTCCCCATTACCAGCGCTCGGCACCCCATTTATCCCCTCCGTCACCCTGGCAGCTCGGCCAGGGGGTGCGCTGCCGTTCCCCGTCCTCTGCACTGCAGGCTGGGGATGGAGGGGCTTAGGGGGGCGCCTCTCGGCGTGCAGGGGACTGTGCTGGGCTGGCAGAGGTGGCACGGCATGGCACGGCATGGCACGGCACCCATCCGTCTGCCCCGGGGAGCCCAGCGCCGCCAGCAGATGTGCAGCTGTTCCCGGGGCCGCCTCTCCCTCTCGCTGCCGCCTGTGTTTGGAAAGTGATGAATTTCTGCACCAACTAATTAGTCTCTAATTAGCAAGTGGAGTGTAAACAGTCACAACAGATGGGGGAGAGGCAGAATTAGCAGTAATGACCCTCCGTTTGGGGGGGGGGGGACGTGGCTGGCACGCCCCAGGAATTCTCCCGCTGGGCTCAGGACCGAGGGCGGCGGTGTCGATGCTGCGGGCACCGACCTGCACCCGGCGCTGGGACCCTGCCGTGGCCCATCCTGCCCCGGGCAGCGGGAGATTTTTGGGGGGAGGAAACATAAATTGTTTGCAGGGGGACCTCCCAGCTGCAGCTCTCTGTCCTGCTCCGGCTGGGCGACGCGTCTGCGAGGCTGGGATTGCAGAAGGGAGACGGGGAGGGTGGTGGTAGCCGTGCGGGGAGGGTGCTGCGACGCCTCTCCCCTCCGAATGGTGCTGAGTTGTGCCCGTGGCTGGAGCTGGTGAGCAGGTGAAGGTCGGGAACAGCCCAGCCCCTGCTCGGAGACCTCTCTGAGATGCCAGTGGTAAATCAGGCGTCCTCCTCTTCCCCAGGTTCCTCTGCTCCTCCTGCCACCCCCGGTCCCCGTGCCGGGGCGCGGGCGCCCTCGTCACACGTCGGGAGGGCAACGAGGATTTCACACGCGGCCGCCCCTGCGTGCAGCCGGAGCTGCTCCAGCGCAGCCACTGCAGGGGGGGGACGAGGATGGAGCCCGGAGCTGCCCCCACCCCGTGGGAGCCCCAGCCTGGCTGTGCCCTGCCGGGGGGGTTTTGGCTTCCTGGGGGGAGCGGAGCAGCGGCTCATGGGGGGGGACAGGGGAGCTGCTCCGTCCGAGGCGGCTGCCGTGACCTTGGTGGGCGGATAACGATCGCATGATCAATAGCGGAATTAGGATGCGCCTCTCCTCCTCGGCACCGCTTTCCACCCTTTAATGCAGAACAGATGGCTGGGGCGCTTCAAAGCGAGCTGAGACTTAGCTGCTTAAAATCAAATTAGGATGTATGCAAACAGCGAGCTGCCCCGGGGAAGGTGCGGCGGGGGCACCCTGCTCCCAAGCGCCTCCTGCGCCAGCGCCGGGCTCGGCGTGGGGACGTGCCCCGGGCACGCCGCTCTCGGGGCCGCCGCGGCGCCGCTGCAGCACATGGGGGCAGCGGGGGGCCCGTAGCAGCCCCCCGCCGGGCGTTCCCATGGGTGCTGTGCCTGTGGATCACGCTGTACTGCCCCAGGTCCCCAGGTGCATTGGCAGCATCCGTCCAGCTGGGCTCCAAACCGGTCCGTGGCTCATTTACTGGTTTTGGCATGGGGTCGGTGTCTGGCTGTGCCTCAGCCCCAGCCGGGGGCTGTGGTAATCCCAGGGGTCTCCATCTCCAGCGTGAACTCATCCGGCGTGGGCCAAGCCCTGGTGTTTGAGGTCAAGCTTCTCTCTGCTGCTGCCCCTGGCACGTGTGCGGCCCCGCGCACCCGCGTGCAGAGCAGCGCACGCCATGCACGGACACGGCTCCTGCAGCTGGATGCGCACCCATGGCCCTCCGAGAGCAGCTCTGTAACCCCCTGCAGTGTTTGGGGCTTAACGGGGGGGGGGGGCAGGAGCCGGGCTGCTGGGGGGTTCAGCCCTGATACCCACATCCAGGGGGCAGCAGGACAAGGGCAGCCCCCGGCAGCCCGCGTGCTGCTGGGGGTCAGGCTGGGGGCTGCAAGGAAGGAGCCATCCCCACCTGATGACCCCCCTGGCGTCAATGCTTCTGGGCCCCCCCCCCCCGGGCACTGGGAGGATGGGGCTGTAAATTGGTGCAGCATTTCAATATGGGTGCAGCAAGGGGCTGGGGCACCCTGGGGCATGCTGGCAAGGAGGAGAGGGAACAAACAGACCCCCAGGGAGGTGTCTGGGTGCCTCTGAGCTCCTGCACACCCCCAGCATCCCTCCCAGGGTGGCGGGGGCCCCGCGGCGGGCTGAGCCCAGCATCCCTCCCGGCCCTGGGCAGCTCGGGGCCGGCGCTGCTTTGCTGGCAGCTCGCAGTGCGGAGCGCCGGGGCTGGAATTCAGCAGGCGCACACAAGAAAGCAAAGCCCGACCCCAAAGAAAAAACCCAAAGCCGTGATTGAAAGCGCACTTGAAAGCTGCTGGGGAATATGAATGTGTCTTTGAAGTAAAAGGGCTTCCATTTGTTAAGCAGAAAATGGAGCTGTGTGTTTCGATTTATAGTTTTACTTAGCAAATAAAACAGGAGACGAGTAAGTGTTTATGTCTCACTCTGCTCCCAGCCCCTCCGCCCCATTTCACCCCCCGAGTTAAAAGCTCCGTGCTTCTGAAACGCTGCAAAGGCGGCCAGGAATAAAGCGAAGAAAGCAGCTTAGAGAAACCCTAGATGGGCTAAGCTCCCGCCGATACGCTCGGGAAATGGCTCGGCTGGGGGGTGGCCAGGTGGAGGGGTCCCCAGGCTGGGCTGGGGGCTGTGGTTTGGGGGACAGGGGAGGCAGAAGCTGGGATCCCCCGTCCCTGAGCCCTGCTGGAATAAAGCCGTGCCCGGGATGAAGTGGCCGGGGCCCCGGTGCTGCCCTGCTATGGGGGCGTTGCTCCTGGGGTGGCATGGGGCAGGTCCCGGCTCTCACCCCTCTCCCTTCTCTCCCCCAGACGACGTCTCCCCGTACTTTAAGACGGAGCCGGTGCGGAGCCAGGTGCACCTGGAGGGGAACCGCCTGGTGCTGACGTGCATGGCCGAGGGCAGCTGGCCCCTCGAGTTCAAGTGGCTGCACAACAGCCGGGAGCTGACCAAGTTCTCCCTGGAGTACCGGTGAGTGCCCGCCTGGGGATGCGCGGGGCAGGGGGGGGACACCAAATCCTGCCCGGCGTGCTGGTCCCCATCGGCTCTCCTCGTGGCAAGGGGACACCTCGCGGGCACCGGGGGCCCGTGCCGAGGCTGGAGCTGTGATTAGCATGCCGGGAGCTGCCTCGCTCTGTTTGGAGAGCAAACGGGAGCAGAGCAGTGGATTTAAGCGGGTCGGCAGCGAGAGGAGGCGTTTGCGCAGCGCAGGATTAGCAGCGGGCCGCAGATCACGGCCAGCTCGTGGCCAGGTTTGGCCTGCCCGGGCCAGCACCGGTCCCAGCCCCGTGCACCGAGTAATCCTGCCAGCCCCCGTCACAGCCCGCTTCCAGCTCGCCTTGAAACCAAGCCGGGCACCTCTCGCCGTCTCTTCTGCGCGCGCGCGTGTCATCCTCTCTGTTTTAATCAATAATTCAGCCCGAGACACGCCGTTCCCCGTTTAAAGGCATTGCATCCGAAGGCTTCGTGTTGCTGTAGCAACGCGGGGCTGCTCCGGGATGCCAGGAATGCAGACAGCGGGGCTGGGGGACGTCCCTGTCCCTTCCCCTGCACCGGGCGGGGTGCTGGTCCCCTCCCCAGCACCATGCCGTGGTGGCTGCGGGTCCTGGGGACCCGTGGGGTGCCCCCCACCAAGCCCAGGGGTGCCCCAGTGGCTGCAGCTCTGCGATGCTCCTGGCTCGGTACCAGGGCGCTCCAGCGGTGCTCGTCCCAGTGCTGGGTGCCCGGTGACCCCGTGGGACGGGTCCCTTGTCCCTAGGCCTGGTGGCAAAGCTCGGGTGCTCGTCGAGCCCTGTGATGCCGGCGGTGCAGGACTCCAGCTGCAGCAATGCAAAATGTCAGGCGTTAAATGGGGCTGTGGAAGTAGGGTGGGGGCTGCAGAGCCCACGCAGGAGCAGCATGTGCCCCGGGGGCCAGCACTCGTGTCCCCACACAGCCCTGCAGCCCACGTCCCTGGCGCGAGGTGACTGCCTTCCCCCGAGCCCCCTGCCTCCGGCTCCAGCTCGCAGCCAGGGAAGGATTAAAGAAGAAAGCAAGAAAACAAACAAAAACACAGGGAAAAACCCAAACAAAGCTCGCTGCCGAGCCAGTGAAGCACGCAGGCTCCCTGCAAATCTCTGCCCGGCTCCCCCGGCCCCGCAACCTGCCGGCAGCGGCGTCACAGCCCGGCACACGCTGCCCGGCCCCGGCTCCCCGCGGGGATTTTGCGTGGCGAGAGGAGATTTCGGACGTCTCGTCTGCAGTTGGAGGCTGCCGGAGAGGAAGGCGAAGTACCAAAATTAGTTATGATGGGCATAAATTGAATTTTAATAGAGATGTAGGTGGCTCGGAGCCAGCCCGCTCAGGCAGCGGGAAGGTAGTAATTAAAAGTTAACGAGTTTAGAAACAGAGTAATCCTTGGAGGGGGGTGGAGGGCTGGGGCTGATGGCCGGGAGCGTGCAGGGATGCTCGGGCTGTGGGTGCCTTGGTGGGGTGGGTGAGGGATGTGGGGTGCAGCCACCCCCTGCTCGGGGCCAGCACACGCCCCCCAGTGTGCCCCCGCTCTCGGGACAGCGGGGACCCCCCCCAGGACCTTGCTGTGCCCGGGGCAGGACGCACTGTGCTGCCCACGTGCTGGGCCCGTGCCCGTGAAGCTGCAGTTCCCAGCCAGGGCAGCGTGCCACGGAGCCTTCGGCCTCAGCATCCTCCCCTCTCCTCCACCACCCGCACCTCCGGCTGCTCCCAGCCCCGCGCTTTTCGCCCATTTCCCTCGTGCCCCCTCGGCCCCGCGCCCTCCCCGAGCAGCTCCAGCCCGTCTGCACGGCTTCGCTCCCGCGTTCGAAGGCGAGGAGCCGCTCTCCCAATTTTCCAGCGGGTTTCCATGGCAACTGCCCTTTCCTTCCCGCAGCAAGCCAGCCGCCAGCTCGCGGCGGGAGCGACTCGCTGGCACGCGGCGAAGGGCAGGCGGGGAGCGGGCTCGGCGGGGCCCCGGCGCTCGGCCAGCGAGGGGCAGGGACGTCCCCCCCCATGGGCAGGGGGAGCCGTCCCCATCGGGAGCATCCCTGGGGACCACAGGGGACCGTCCCCTGGCCACTTCCCTCCTTCATCGCCTGCTGCTGGCGTGGGGACGGCTCTCCGGGGGGACCCCAGCTGCCCCCACGCCTGGGCACCCCGCAGCACCCCGATGCCCGACGTGACCTTGGTTAAGATGAAGGTGGTGGCGAGGAGGGCGGTGGCGGAGGCTTGCCCGGTGTGCTCCGTGCCCCGGCACGCCGGCACCACGCTCTCCGGGGCCGGCTCTGTTTTTCCGTGCGTAATCTCGCCGGTGCCGGGCTCTCCCGCGAGCTCTCCGGGGCCTGACTTCTCCTCGTAGGAGGAATCACAACATGCAAATCAGGCAGCTCGATGCCTTTAATGAAATCCTCTGAAGGAAAGCGCTTCTCTGGTGAATTGAGGATATTTATTTCTCATACAAGAAATTTAACATGCAGATTAGTTGGGTCTGGTAATTTATCACATGAGATTGTCCTATTAAGGGTTGCGTCGAGTCCTGCTGCCTTCGGAAATTGCCTTACGCATAGATTACCTCTGGACAGCCTCCCATCCTTGGAGATGCATCTTCCATCTATGCAATCAGCCCTCCCTCCTCCCCCCACACCCACCGCAGCTGCTGGGGGAGCCCAGCAGCCCCTAAAGGAGCCCCCGGCGCTTCCCAAGGGCCCGGACCCCCCCGTGCCAGGAGCTTGGAGCCCAGGAAAGCAAAAACACAGCTCCAACTTGTGTGGCTTTGCCCCATTTTTCTGGGGCTCCTCGGCTCCCCTCGCTGGGCTGTTTAGCTGGATTGGGGTGTTTTGGGGAGCACGTCCCCCGGGGGATGCAGCGCGCCACAAACACGGGACTCTGCCAAACCTTTGTGGCCCTCCGGGGGTCCCAGGTGTTTGAAGCACGTACTTCACCCCCAAATTTTGTAAAAGATGTGGCAGAAAACCCTGAAAAGCAGTCCGGGGGCACGCTGGGTGGCTCGGCCCAGGCTCCCCGGTCGCACCCCGAGCTGGGACGCCGCCAGCCAGGAGCAGGGCCCGGGGCTGCCTGCGCGAGCTCTCTGCCAGCCCAGGTGTGAAGTGCAGCCGGCCCCCTGGGGAGCTAATTGCCATTCATTAACGTAATTAGCAGGAGTTGATGAACATAAGAGGGGGGTTGCAGCCAGGCTAAGCGGGGTGCTGTGCTGCTTCTGTGCTCGGCACTGCCGTGCGCTGCTCTGGCACCGCGGAGGCTGCGCCCAGCGGGTAAGGGCAGCGTGGGGTGCGCTTTGCTGGTGCCACCCGTGGCACAAAGCCTCCTGCCTGTCCCCGGGGGCTCGTTTGGCTTCCTGGGTGTTACGTGGGAGACAGTGGGATGGAAGCTCCACGGGGGGCTGCTGAGCCCAAAGCTGCGGCTGCTGGCACCGCGGATGGGTTCACAGGGAGCAAAGCGCTGGGGCCCCTTTGGGTGCCACGTCCTGGGCTGAGCCTGGTGCCCTGCCGCAGCCACTTGCTCCCCTCCCTGCTCCGCAGGAGGGCAGCAGATTGATGTGTGGGCATTAATTATTAAATGGCTCGTTGTCCTAGCAGGGCCAGTTGAGGCAGTGACTCACAGGGCCGCTGGTGCCCGTGCCATTCCCCTGACCAAAGGAGAACACCGCTGGCAAGCGGCGAGGCGATGGCTCCGGCCACATGTGTCAAAGCAGAGCCCTTTCCAATCAGGAGCTAATTGAGATTCAATAATAGAGCTAATGGGCGCTGATGAAATCCTAGGGGGAGTATTTAAAAACATATTGAGCAGAAGCCCGGCGTGGTGTGGGTGAGGTGCTGGGGCACTGGGCTCAGATGCTGGGAGTCATTAAACCCTCGCTAAGTGTGTTTTAATGCTCACTTGACATTTCATTATCACACAGTAACTATTCAAATACATGTCCCCTCTAGAATTAATTAGTTGTTATACAGGATATTAATCAAGGGGGGCTGTGCCAATGTGCTTATGCCCAAAATCCGATCCAGCTGTTGCTGTTACTGGGCTGCATTGGAGGAACCGCTCAGGTTTCTGCGCTCTCCTGGCTTTAAATTTGATGGATCGGATCCTTTGGCTGGTGCTTTTCCCGGCCCCTCTCCACCCCCTCAATCTAATAATAATTCAGCAACGTCAGCCCCACGCTTCTCATCAACCCTACAATAACAGAGCCGCTGGCATCAGCCGAGGCTGGGGCATCGCTCTGCTGGGGCGTGGGGGCCCCGCGGTGTTGTGAGCAACCCTACAATAACAAGGCAGGGCGTGCACCTGGGTGTGCTGGGAAGTGGAGTAGGAAGAGTTTGGGGACCCTGTGCCCATGGTTTTGGTGCTGCCGGTGCCTTGCCAGGGTGGCACGGTGAGGGGGCTGTGGCTGGTCTCGGCGCTGTGCCATACAAGCAGGGTGATGCTCTCCTGGCTGTGGGGTCCCTGCACAGGCACCCATGGGAGGGGGGGGGAGGTCCTCGGGGCTGCTTTTTCCTTGGGGCACCCAGGAGCCTCCCCTCGCTGCCCCTCCAGGCTGTACTGTGGTGTCTCTGCCCCAGGGCAAAAGCAGCTGCTTGGGATCGGGTTGGGGCTGGGGGCTCTTCGCCCCATTTTTCCATGAGCACGGAGGGGAGCTGCAGCCGAGCTGTTACGGGGAACGTGGCAGGTGCTTCCCTGGTGCAGTAGACGGATGGAGAGGACTTGGTTTCCAACGGGAGCCCGTCCTTCTGTCAAACCCAGCCGGTGCCAAAGCCGCCTCCTGCTCGCTGGATGCTGCTGCAAAGCCGGCGGTCCCCTGGCACGGGGCTCCTGGCTTCGGGGCCCCCCCGGTGCGAGCACAGCACAGACGCTTCCTGAGCGAGCCTGGAGACCGCGGCTGCTTTCCGTCGTGGCTTTCTTTCGAAGCGCTGGTCACTTCTTGCCTTGGAAGTGCTTTTCCCCGTGGATGATGCCCTGTCAACCTCTGTCTGTAAAAGCAAAACGAACAAGCCCCTGAAACAGAGGAGTCAGCAGCACGGGATGCTCCCGGAGCGAGGCAAGATTTCCTTCCCAGCTTGAACTGGTGCAACACGTGCTTGCAGGCTCGTGTCCTGGCAAAACAACCCCTTTGGGTTGGATTTTGGGTGCTGCAGCCCCTGCCCCCCTGAAACTGGGGGGCTGTGGGCGAGGGGCTGCACCCTTCGCCTCTCCCGCTCCTCGCGCCGAGCCCCCGGGCAGCGCTCACCCCCCGGGAAGCGTGAATTTGGACACCGTCCTCCTGCATCCGTGGCTGAGGAAGGGAATCGCATCGGAGCAATCTGGGATAAAAGCCTCTGCAGAAGCCAAGTGGCAGAGAACGCCGTCTCTGCTCGTGTCGGTTAATAACTGCAGGCCAGACTGCGCCCGGTAATTGATTTCCTTTCTCTGGGCTATTTTCATCCGCTTAGGTGTGTGCAAAAGCTCGTCTCCTTAATAGCTCCTCCAGCTCCGGTGGCGCAGGGATGAGGCCCCGTTAATTGGGCTTTGCAGGGCTGCCTCCGTCGGGGGGGGTGGCGACGCCTCCCCGTGCCCACGGAGGTGTCTCGGGAACGAGGTGCTGCAGAGGGAACAGATCGCGCCGCGGCGGGCGCCTCGTGCACAGAGGGGACGTGGCGGCGAGGAGAGGCACGGGGGGGCTGCAGGGGGGGCTCTGTGCGCCCCTCTGCTCTGCTGTGGGCAGCTGGCCTCGGCTGGTGTCTGTCTGTCCGTCCGTCCGTCCACCCACGTGCAGGCGTCGCGGTGTGCCTGCGTGATTTATTAACGAGGACAACGCAAGGAGAGCGTGCCCATTATTTCTGGTGTCCGCCTCAGTTCCTGACAGCTCCCTGGAATTGAAATATCTTATTTAAAGCCTGTAGGGATCGTTTTAAATATCAGCCACGACACTCAAGGACTCGCTCCCAAAGGGCACCCTCCCTTCTCCCGTGGGGACTCACGGGCTCTGGCACACCAAGTGCCCTTTGCTGCCTCGGCGCACGGCCCCAGAGCAGCGCAGGAGGTGGACGGGGTGGGGGGGCTGGGTGTCCCACCCCAGGTTCCCTTTGCAGGGTAAGTTGGGACCCCTCCAAGTCTGTCCCTTTCTGCGGCCGCGTCGGTGGCAGTGCTGTGGCTATGGTGGGGCTCCGCATGATGCTGGCGCTTCCTGGAGCTCTGAATGCCACCACCGCCGTGCGGGACGGGGGGGACACGGCTCTTCCCCAGCACATTTTCCCTCTGGACGCGCACCCGGCTGGTCCCTAATGCCACTGCTGCCGTTGGAGCATCCCCGGGGCAGCCCAGGGCCAGACCTTGGAGCCCCCAAAGCCTGGGGCCCCTGAGGGTGGGTGCTGGCAGAGGTCCCTCCGAGGTGCCCAGCCTGGCTCGGGGGCAGCCCCGCACCCCCAGCGCCGTCTCCCGCACCAGGAGATCCCCGCAGAGGGGAGACGCGCTCCTCGCATCTTATGAAAGTTTAATTTACGCTCTGTTATCAAAAGAACAAACAAAGCTCTGCCGAAACAGCCCGCGGCGTGCTTTAATGCAAGATTGGATTTCGGGCGAGGAGGGCTGAGCTTTCTTCTTTATTCCCCCTCCGCTTCATCTCGGAGCGCTCCCTGTTCGGGGAGGCAGCGGTGCGGAGCCTGCCCGGTCCCCGGGGGTCAGCGGGGGGGGCTCCAGCCCGTTCTGGGGTGCTGCAGGAGGACCTGTGGTGGTCCCAGGAGCTGAGAATGCCCTGGGATGTGCTGAGCGGGGTCTGGTGTGGGGACTGGGTGATGCTGGGAGCCGAGCCGTGGTTATTTCCCCTATCTGCAGATCAGCCTGCGCGGCGCTGGTGCTGATAAGAGCGGCGACGAGGGCGCTGGGGCTGATAACGCTCAGCCCTGGCTCATCAGAGCAGTGCTGGGCTCAGAGCCTTGGTGTATGTGGGGCAGGGGGGAGCACGAGGAAAGGGGCTCCTTGCTCGGATCGGGGTGGGAAATGCTCTGGTCCCCGCAGGGCAGCCCTGGTGCCACGTCCCGGGTCCGTGCCCTGCTGAGGCTGTCGGAGCCCCGCGTGCGAGGGGCGGCAGCCTGGGCAGACCTCCCAGGCCTGGCTTTATGGAGAAGGCAGCACCGCCTGCAGGTCCCAGGTCGAATCCTGCTTCTGACAGCTCCAAAGCTGCTTACCCAGCACCTCCCACCCAGGACAGCAGCACCTCGGGCAGGCAGGGGGGTGACGGCTGCTGGCTCGCAAAAGCTGGGGGCTGCGGGGCCGCCTGCGGGCAGGGGTCACCTTGGCAGCTCCGGGAAGGAGCAGGGCAACGAGCTCCGTGGCTGGCGGCTTGCACGTGAGCACGTGAGTCCCTCAGTGCCGGGGGGGCTCTGCGTTGGCCCCCCAGCTTGCACACACATGTGCACACGTACCTCCAGCAGCTGCGGTTTGGGGAAGGGACCTGGCGCGGGGGTTGCTGCCCAGCAATTGTGGTGCTGGCGTGGGACCTGCAGCCCCTCCTGGGGGCTGTGGCAGTCGCTCGCTGTCCCCCGCCGGCCGCAGCACGCCGAGTGCTCAGTGCTGCTCCCTCCCGCAGGTACATGATCACCTCGCTGGACCGCACGCACGCCGGTTTCTACCGCTGCATCGTCCGCAACCGGATGGGAGCCCTGCTGCAGCGCCAGACCGAGGTGCAGGTGGCCTGTAAGTGACAGCCCTGGGGACAGCGGGGACAGCAGGGACGGCAGGGACAGCCAGCCCGCTGCGGCAGCGGGGCTCTGGGCTGGCCGGGTCTGTGCTGCGGGACAGCTCGGGGACACACGCAGCCGAGGGCCGGCATGGGAGCCTGGAGCATCCCCCGGGGTGATGCTGGCAGGGACAGGGCCATCACTGCCTCTTGGCTGCTCTGCCCCCTGCTCGGTGCCACGGCGGTTCAGGGGTGCAGGATGTGCCCCACGGGCAGGGGGAGCGCAGGGGCAGGTGGAAACCCACGGCAGCACCTCGTGCAGGGCGGCTGCGGCTCCCCGGAGGTGTGCAAGGCAGCACGGTGTGGAAGCAGCCCCGCTCCTCCCTGGAGTGCGTAAAGCAAACGCCGTTTATAATCATTAGGGAAAGCAAACAGGAGAGCGCCCGGGGCCGGCAGCGCATCCATCAGCGCGGAGCTCGGGGAGCAGCGGGCGGCCGGGCTGGGGCCGGGTGGGCGGCTCAGCACCGGGTGCTGCTGCCAGTCCTCGGCACCGATCCTGCAAACGGGCGTCCCTCGGGGAGCGGGGGCTCGGAGCGGGGCGAGGCGGTGATGTGTGGGGCCTTGGGGCGGTGCTGGGGGTGGTGGAGGGACCCGAGCTGGGAGCACGGGGCACATTAAGCAGGACAGGAGGGTGCTGGGGCCTGGGCTGTTGGCTCCGTGTCCCAGGACCTTGCTGCTGTTTGCCGCCCCCTTCCCTCCGGGATACCCGCAGTCCCATCCCCATAAACCCCTTCCCGAGGAGCAATGACAAATCAGGAAGCTAATGAGAAATTAATAAGGCAGCTGTGCTAACAACTAATGATAATGGCAAAGTCGTTAAAAAAAGATTCTTTACATGTTTTTAATTACAGCAATTAAGGGAAGTCAATAAAAATCCCCCTCTTCCCCTTTCTCCACGCACCCTGCTTCGCTCTTTTCGCTGTTGTAAATCTGCAGCCCGTGCGCAGCCGCGGGCACCCCAACCTTGCTGCGGAGCCAAGGTCGTGCCTCGGCTCTCCCTGCCCAGGGTGCTCGGGGGGGGGTCACCGGGGAGCCCCGGGGCTGAGCCCTCCTCACTGTCCCCATCCTCTGTGGAGTCCCCGGTCTGGTTTGTTGAGATGGGGATAAGCTGCTCTGGGGTCCGCGGGGATGGGTCCTGGGGCAAGGGCAGCGCCGGGCACGTGGGAGCAGTGCGGGGGCTCAGAAGGGAGGAGCAGACCCCGGCGGATCCTCCCCGCCCCTGTGGGAGCCCGTCCCCGTAGCCTCCAGCCTGCTCCCGGGCCGGATCCTGCTTTGTCCCCATGCCGCTGTCCCCTGCGCCCCGCAGACATGGGGAGCTTCGAGGACAGCGAGGCGCAGCAGAGCGTGTCCCACGGCGAGGCGGCCGTCATCCGAGCGCCCCGCATCGCCAGCTTCCCCCAGCCCCAGGTCACTTGGTTCCGCGACGGGAGGAAGATTTCCCCCAGCAGCCGCATGTGAGTAGCCCCTGCGGAGCCCCCCATACCCCAGTACCCGCCCAGTATCTCCCAGTATCCCCCCAGCATCCAGGGGGGCTGCTCTTTCCGTGTTCAGCCGGCAGTAAGGGTGCTCAGCAGCTGTCTGGAGCGCGTTGCACTAAAACCCGGGGAGGGACTCGGCGACTGACGGCTCCGTTTGCCATCAGGGAAATGGGTGTAAAGAAAAATAAGAAAATAGGAGGGAGGAGGGTGGGCAAAGGGGGCTCGGCACGTGCCGGGGCAGCACCGGTGCGAAGGAGCTGGCACGGCACACGTGTGCCAGGAATCCCTGCGGGGCCAGGCTGGGTCCCAGCGCTGCCGGAGCGGCGAGCCCACTGCTGGCAGACACACGCAGCCTGTGGGAATTGAATTTGTAACCCACATTATGCAGGAATTGAACTGGGCTCCTTTCTATTTGCAAAGCAGGATTGAGGAGATAAAACTCCTTTATCTCATATTTAATGGTAAAATATATTCCCCAAACCATTTTATGTTTCCAGCAGATTAGATCGTTCCGTATAAAAAAAAAAAAAGGAGGGGAAAAAAAAAAAAAGCCCTATTAATCTGCACCATCCGATGCGCTCGGCGGCTGCTCGGCGTGGGAGGTTTGTGGGCGGCGTGGGGCTGGGTCCTGCCATGGTCCTGGGGCCACCAGCTGAGCCCTGCGCCCTCTGAGGGACGGGGACGTGTCCAGGTGCTTGTGGCAGGCTGGGGTTGCACCCGTCCCATCCGTCTGGGTGTCCCGGGTCTGCTGCAGCCGTGGGGTGGGGGAACGGGGGTCCCGGCACATCGCTGTCCCCGTTGTGCTCACGTCCCCCGTCCCACGCTCGCCCCGCAGAGCCATCACGCTGGAGAACACCCTCGTCATCCTCTCCACGGTGGCCCCGGACGCGGGGCGCTACTACGTGCAGGCGGTGAACGACAAGAACGGGGACAACAAGACGAGCCAGCCCATCACGCTCACCGTGGCCAGTGAGTGCGGGGGGCCCCGCGCCCCCCGGGCCCCGCTCCCCAGCGCCGCCTGGCTCGCGCCCAAAGTTAATTTGCAGTAAATCTCCTCAGAGGCTTCTGCTTCTGCTGACTCAACAGTTCGGCTGCCTCAAAATTTATACGGGCACCGTGGCCCGTGCTGCAGAAGCCGGCGCCGGGGGCTAATTGTCTGGCCGAATGAGCCCTCCCCGCTGTCCCCGGCTCCGGCTCGGCACTGCCAGGATGCCCACGGGTGCTGGGATGGCTCCGTGCCGCGGGACGGGGTGGTGCGGTGTAGCCCCACGTGGGAGCAGCTCTGCTGTGGGTCGCCCTGCCCTGCACCTGCCCCTGGCCTGGCCACGGACCCCTCTTGGTCCCTGTTGCTCTGGCTCAGCCCCTGTCTGGAGGAGACCTGAGTGGCCCCAAATGTCTGGACCCCTTGGGATCCAGCCCAGGGTCCCCGCTCAGTGGTGACGCCAGCCCAGGGAAGATGTCCCGAAGTGGCCTCAGCCCTCCTGGAGCTCTCATCCCAGCTCCCCCCGCCCACCGTTTGCTCCGCTGCTGCTTTTACACCTTGGTGCCTGTCCCCCTTCCCTCCCACCCCATTAATCTGCTGCTCTGTACCTCGGGCATCCCGGTGCGTAATAAACAACTTAGAGCCCATGTTTATGGATTCAGCTATATCAGCAGCTTTCAAGCCGATCACATTTTTACAACGTCTACATGAGGGTTTTTTATTGTCGCAATTATTTTGCTTTATATACTCCCTCCTCCCCGCCAGCCGGCGCTGCGCAGGGACCTGCTGCTGCCCGTGGCGGGTGCCGGGGGGTCCTGGGGGAATTGGGGGGCTTAGGGGGGGAGCCGAGGAGGCACCCAGAGGCCAAGTGATGGGCTGGACCTGCTGCGGGAGAGCAGAGCCCGCAGCCCTTTGGTTCCTGCTTCTCCCCAGACGTGGGTGGCCCGGCCGACCCCATCGCGCCCACCATCATTGTCCCACCCAGGAACACCAGCGTGGTGGCCGGCACCTCGGAGGTGACCATGGAGTGCGTGGCCAACGCCAGGCGAGTAGCGGCGGAGGGGATGGGGATGGGGATGAGGATGGGGGACCCCCCATCAGCTCTGCGAGCACCGGGGTGAAGCGTGAGCCCCAGGGCTGGGTGTCCCAGCTCCCCCGGTGCCATGCCAGGTCCCGCATGGTGGAGGGAGGTGGGGGGCTGAGTAGGGGGCCTAGAGCTGGTTCTTGACACCCTCCTGGCCCCCCCGCCCCCAGGCCGCTGATCAAGCTGCACATCATCTGGAAGAAGGACGGGGTGCCCCTCTCCAGCGGCATCAGCGACTACAGCCGCCGCCTCACCATCCTCAACCCCGCGCTGGGCGACAGCGGCTACTACGAGTGCGAGGCCGTGCTGCGCAGCAGCAGCGTGCCCGCCGTGGCCGAGGGCGCCTACCTGTCCGTGCTGGGTGAGTTCCTGCCGTGGGCAGCCCGAGCCACGCGTGCAATGAGTTGGGGGGGGGGGTCTCAGCCCCCCCCGGGATGGGAAGTGGCTGCCGGGGATGGGTGAGGGGGATCCCGGCGCTACCGCCGCCCGCCTCGGCGCTTTCCCTCCGCAGAGCCCCCGCAGTTCATCAAGGAGCCGGAGAGGCACATCACGGCCGAGATGGAAAAGGTGGTGGCCATCCCGTGCCAAGCCAAAGGTGAGGAGTGTCCCCCCCCCCCCCCCCCAGCCTGTCGCAGCCCCGTGCCCGCCGCGGCCCCATCCGTGACGCGGCCCCGGCCCTTGCAGGCGTGCCGCCCCCCGACATGGCCTGGTACAAGGACGCGTCCCTCCTCCGCCCGGAGCAGCTGCCCCGCTTCCAGCTGCTGCCGGATGGCAGCCTGCAGATCAGCGGGCTGCTCCCCGACGACACCGGCATGTTCCAGTGCTTCGCCCGCAACGCGGCCGGCGAGGTGCAGACCACCACGTACCTGGCCGTGACCAGTAGGTGCCAGCCCCTCCTTGTGCCCCGGAGCCTGGGGTGCCCTGCGCGGGCTCTGGGTGGGATGGGACCCCCCCCACTGGGCTCGATGGGGACCCCCTCCAAGCAGGGACTGACCCCCCGTGTCCAGTCCAGGCACCGGGAAGGGCTTCATGGGTGGCTGCCCATCTTTTTGCCCCACAGGCATCGCCCCCAACATCACCAGGGGCCCCCAGGACAGCACGGTGATCGATGGCATGTCCGTAATCCTCAACTGCGAGACCTCGGGGGCTCCGCGCCCGGCCATCACCTGGCAGAAAGGTAAAGGGGCTGGGGGCACGGGGGCGCGGGCAGCCCCGGGTGGTCTCTGCAAACTCATCGGCCCCGGGTTTGGTCCCTGAGCGCGCATCCAGCGGGCTTGGCTGACGGCTGGGTGCTGCGGGTGACGGGACCTCCCCCCCGTGCCACCCAGGGGAGCGGATCCTGGCCAGCGGCTCGGTGCAGCTCCCGCGCTTCACCCTGCTGGAGTCGGGCAGCCTGCTCGTCAGCCCCGCGCACCTCGCCGACGCCGGCACCTACACCTGCCTGGCCACCAACTCGCGTGGCGTGGACGAAGCCTCCGCCGACCTGGTGGTCTGGGGTAAGGCAGCCGCATCGCCCCGCTCTGCGCGCTGCGGGACGGGCCCTGCTGGGTGCAAAGCTCCTGGGATGCCAGGGATGGGCACTGCTGGCACGCTGCTGGGCTGCTTGGAGGGATGCACAGACGTGCTCCCACGAGGCCACGTGTGGCACTGTCCCCACTGTCACTCCCTCGGTGGCTCTGTCCCCCCACTGATGCCCCGTGGCTCACCCTGTCCCCCCCACAGCACGGACGCGCATCACCGACCCGCCGCAGGACCAGAGCGTCATCAAGGGGACCAAGGCCTCCATGAGCTGTGGGGTCACCCACGACCCCAGCGTGGATGTCAGGTGGGTGCCAGGGGCCGGGGACGGAGCGGGAGATGCTCGGCACCACTCGGTGGTCCTGCAGTGCCACCTGGTGCCCTGCGCACGGGGATCCCGGCCCTGGGTCCCCTGTGCTGGGGGGCTGCAGGGTGCTAGGATCCCCCCCCCGGGTTCCCACCCGGCGCAGGTACGTCTGGGAGAAGGACGGGGCCCCGCTGGGCACGGAGAGCGGCCCCCGGCTGCGGCTGGACGAGGCGGGCACGCTGCACATCTCCCAGACCTGGTCGGGGGACATCGGCACCTACACCTGCAAGGTGCTCTCGGCTGGCGGCAACGACTCGCGCAGCGCCCACCTCCGTGTCCGGTGAGACCCCCGCCCCGCGGGCACCCCCGTGCTCTCAGCTGTGCCCCCTCCCTAACCGCTGCGTCCCCCACCCCGTCCAGGCAGCTCCCCCACGCCCCCGAGAGCCCCGTGGCCGTGCTGAGCCCCCTGGAGAAGCGGGCCATCAACCTGACCTGGGCCAAGCCCTTCGACGGCAACAGCCCCCTGCTCCGCTACGTCGTGGAGGTCTCCGAGAACAGTAAGGGGCTGCCCCCGCCTGCCTCATCCCCGTGTTGTCCCCGTGCTGGTGGCTCTGCCGTCCCCATCCGGTGACACGGGACGAAGTCCCGTCTTCATCATCACCCCGAGGCAGGCTGAGGTGGCAAGGGGGTGACGAGGGAGGGAAGGGGATGCCGCAGGGAGCCTGGGGACCACAGGACTGCTCAGCCACCGGGCAGGGGATGCGGGCACCCTGCAGGCTGCCCCCTCTCCCCCCACAGACGCTCCCTGGACCGTGCTGCTGGCCAGCGTCGACCCCGAGCTGACGTCGGTGGTGGTGCGGGGCTTGGTCCCCGCTCGCTCCTACCAGTTCCGCCTGTGCGCTGTGAACGACGTGGGCAGGAGCCAGTTCAGCAAGGACACGGAGAGGTGAGCTGCGGTGGGGGGCCGAGTTGCTCTGGGGGGGCATGGGCCAGGCACTGACCCTTGCTTCGTGCCCCGTAGGGTGTCCCTGCCCGAGGAGCCACCCTCCGCACCCCCCCAGAACGTCATCGCCAGCGGGCGCACCAACCAGTCCATCATGATCCAGTGGCAGCCGCCCCCTGAGAGCCACCAGAACGGTGTCCTCAAGGGCTACATCATCCGGTAGGTGCCGCGGGGGGGGGGGGGGTGCGGGCACCCTGTCCCCAGCATCCCCGGGGTGCTCGTGGGGATGCCAGTGGCTCTGATGGTCCCTCGTGCTCAGGTACTGCCTGGCCGGGCTGCCCGTGGGCTACCAGTTCAAGAACATCACCAACGCCGACGTCAACAACCTGCTCCTGGAGGACCTCATCATCTGGACCAACTATGAGATCGAGGTGGCGGCGTACAACAGCGCCGGCCTGGGGGTGTACAGCATGAAGGTGACCGAGTGGACGCTGCAGGGAGGTAGGCAGGGACGGGCAGGGGCTGGTGGTGGTCTCAGGGGGGCCAGGGCTTTGCTGGCCTTGTGTCGTGGGGGTGTGGGGCTCCTGGGGGACAGGGCACGATGGAGGGGATGAGCACGGGGACCAGGCATGGGCTGCAGGGCCATGGCACGGCTGGGGGATGTCCTGGGACACCATCCTGGATGCCCGGGGTCCCTCTGCCAAGGGAGGAGAGCCGGCAGAGCCGCCACCAGCCTCCCCTTTGTCCCGGCAGTCCCCACCGTGCCCCCAGGGAACGTGCAGACCGAGGCCACCAACTCCACCACCATCCGCTTCACCTGGAACCCCCCCAGCCCCCAGTTCATCAACGGCATCAACCAGGGCTACAAGGTGAGGGGGGATTCCCCCAGGACCCCCCGAAATCCAGGCAGCCTGCGGCGGGGAGCCCCGGGGCCGCCCCTCACAAAGCGGCTCAGCGTCCTCGCCGGCAACCCCAGCCATTTGATTTGATTCCAGCCTGACTTATTAAAACAATATTTACCGAGATTTAACACTTGCATGGGCTCGGAGTCTCTGTAATTAATTCCAATTTGCAATTAATTCAAATTTACATTAATTAAATTGAATTAAAACATTGAACTTGTTTCTTAATCCACTCAAAAGAAGTTCAGGAATTTAATTGCCGCTGAGTGAGATAACCAGAGCAAGTAGGATATTTAACGTTCTTATTAAATGCCACTTAGTATTTTTGATTAGTATTTTTAGGGCCTAATTAGTGTTTAATTAAGTTGCTATAGGCTATTTTGCACAATAGCAATTAAATGCCCAAACATCCGTCCTAAACGGAGCCGAGCGGGCGATTACGCGCCGTTATCGTTGGGAGTTAATCACAGAGCGTGCGCTCAGGATGGGCTCGCGCGGGTAAACGCGCGCCTGTTAGGCAGCACCGAGCGCTCCCCGCACCCTTCGTTGATATTTAATCCGCTTTGAATAAATACGGGGCTGCCGGGGGTGCTCGGGGTGGTGCGGTGGGGACGCCGGCACCCGCTCCAGCGCCTTCTTCCCGCAGCTCATCGCCTGGGAGCCGGAGCGCGAGGAGGAGGCGACGGTGGTGACGGTGCGGCCCAACTTCCAGGACAGCGTCCACGTGGGCTACGTGGCGGGGCTGAAGAAGTTCGCCGAGTACTTGACGTCGGTGCTGTGCTTCACCACGCCGGGGGACGGCCCGCGCAGCCCGCCCCAGCTGGTGCGCACCCACGAGGACGGTACGGGGAGGCTCCGCGCACCCCCGCGGCTCCCGGGGCGGGAGCGAGCAGCCCCGTGATGGGGATGGTGACGAGGGAGGGATGTGGCACGGGGTGCCCCCGAGCCCCCTCCGTGCTCACCCCGCTCGGGGGGGGGGGGTCCCGTGGGCTCCGTCGGGTGCGCGGCTGCGTGCTGACCCCGGGTGTCTTCGTGCAGTGCCCGGCCCCGTGGGACACCTGAGCTTCAGCGAGATCCTGGACACGTCCCTGAAGGTCAGCTGGCAGGAGCCCCTGGAGAAAAACGGCATCCTGACGGGTGAGGGTGCTGAGGGCAGAGCACGGCCCCCCCCTGACCCCACAGCATCTCTCCCTGCACCCCGCTCAGCCCCGTGGGGTGGGCGACGGGGGGGCTGACAGCTCGGGGTGCCCTCCAGGCTACCGGATCTCGTGGGAGGAGTACAACCGCACCAACACGCGGGTGACCCACTACCTGCCCAACGTCACGCTGGAGTACCGCGTCACCGGCCTCACCGCCCTCACCACCTACACCATCGAGGTGGCCGCCATGACCTCCAAGGGCCAGGGCCAGGTTTCCTCCTCCACCATCTCCTCGGGGGTGCCCCCAGGTGAGCGCAGCGGCGCGGGAACGCTGCGGGATGTCGCCGGTGTTTGGGGCGAGCAGCCGGTGCCGACCGCCCTGCCCCGTCCCCGCAGAGCTCCCCGGTGCCCCCACCAACCTGGGCATCTCCAACATCGGTCCCCGCTCCGTCACCCTCCAGTTTCGCCCGGGCTATGATGGCAAAACCTCCATCTCCCGCTGGCAGGTGGAGGCACAGGTATGGGGTGGCTTTAGGGGATGGCGCGGGGGTGCCGGGGGGGCAGCTCACCCCACTGCCGCCCTGCAGGTAGGGCAGAGTGGCGAGGCCGAAGAGTGGAGGCTCGTCCACCAGCTGGCTAACGAGCCTGACGCCCGCTCCATGGAGGTGCCCAACCTCAGCCCCTACACCTACTACAGGCGAGTGGCCGGGGCTGCGCTGCGCCGTCCTCCCTGGGGGTCCGGAGCCCTCTCGCCCCCCACCGTGACCCCCCCGCTTCTCCCCTCTCAGTTTCCGCATGCGGCAGGTGAACATCGTGGGCACCAGCCCCCCCAGCCTGCCCTCCCGGAGGATCCAGACCCTGCAAGCCCCCCCAGACGTGGCGCCCGCCAACGTCACCCTGCGGACGGCCAGCGAGACCAGCCTGTGGCTGCGCTGGATGGTGAGGGGGGCACCCTGGGGTGCCGCACCCTTGGGCGCGGTGCACATCGGGGCAGGCTGGAGGCTGGGGGGGCTGAGCTGGATGGGCCTGGGGGACCAAGGGGGATGGAGCTGGGGTGGCTGTGGGACACCGGGAGTGATGGTGCCTCTTTGTGCCCCCTGGGCCAGCCCCTCCTGGAGCAGGAGTACAACGGGAACCCCGACTCGGTGGGCTACCGCATCCGCTACGCGCGCTCAGACGGGCGAGGGCGGGCGGCGCTGCACGTCGTCCACGACCGCGTGGAGCGGGAGTACACCATCGAGGACCTGGAGGAGTGGACCGAGTACCGCGTGCAGGTCCAAGCCTTCAACGCCATCGGCTCGGGGCCCTGGAGCCACCTGGTGCTGGGGCGCACGCGGGAGTCAGGTACCACCAGCCTCCTGCAGTGCTGGGCGCACGCCGTGGCCAGCCCTGATGCTGACCCCCGCTCCTGTCCCCCGCTCCTGTCCCCCTCCAGTGCCTTCCTCTGGTCCCAGCAACGTGTCGGCACTGGCCACCACCTCCAGCAGCATGCTGGTGCGATGGAGCGACATCCCCGAGGCGGACTGCAACGGCCTCATCCTGGGCTACAAGGTGAGCAGCTCCGGCAGCCCCGGCGCTGCGGCTCTGCCTGCCCCAGGAGCCGCGGCTTGCCCGGGTTGTGCCACCTCCGAGAGCCCGTGCCGGTCCGTGCCACGCCGCTCCGGCCCGGGGGTGCTGGGGGCTGCGGTCCGGCCGCGTCATGTAGGGTCTGTTGCAGGTGATGTACAAGGAGAAGGACTCGGAGGCGCGCGCTCGGTTCTGGCTGGCGGAGGGCAACGCGTCCCGCAGCGCCCAGCTGACGGGGCTGGGCAAGTTCATGCTGTACGAGATCCGCGTGCTGGCCTTCACCAGGATCGGCGACGGCGTGCCCAGCCGGCCCCCCGTCCTCGAGAGGACGCTGGATGACGGTGGGTGCCAGCGCGTGGACGAGCAGAAAGACACGAATGGGACGAGGGGTCCCTGCGGTGCCAAAGGCCATCCCATCCCATCCCGTGGGGCAATCCCTTTTCCCAGGGATGCCATTCCCAGCGGTGGGGGACGGGCCCCGTTTGTGCTGTGCCCTCCCTCGTGCTCCTCACGGTGATCCCCATCTCTCCCCCTCCAGTGCCCGGCCCCCCTGTGGGGATCCTGTTCCCCGAAGTGAGGACGACCTCGGTGCAGCTCATCTGGCAGCCACCCGCGGCACCCAACGGCATCATCCTGGGTAGGTGGGGAGCTGTCCTGTGCATGCTGCGGTGCTCTGCAGGGGGGTGCAGATGTCCCGTGGGAGCAGGGATCAAGGTGGCGGGGCAGGGCCATCACCAAGCACCTCGGAGCCCCCAAGGCTGGGACAACCCCCCCAGCTGCCCCCGGGCAGGGCAGGGAGGAAGGAGGGGTGCACGGAGAGGGGCTGATGGCGGGCCCAGCCCCACGGTGCCGCTCCCTTCCCCGCAGCCTACCAGCTCACCCACCGCCTCAACACCACGGCGGCCAACGCGGCGGCCGTCGAGGTGCTGGGCCCCAGCACCCGGCAGTACACGGCCACGGGCCTGCAGCCCGAGTCCACCTACCTCTTCCGCATCGCCGCGCAGACCCGCAAGGGCTGGGGCGAGGCGGCCGAAGCCCTCGTGGTGACCACGGAGAAGAGAGGTACGAGGGGTCCAGCTCTCCTTGGGGGGGGACGCGGCGTGCCTGGGGGGTGCCCGCAGCAATCCCAGCCCCGTGCCTCTCGCAGATCGCCCGCAGCCCCCCAGCAAGCCCCTGGCCCGGCAGGAGGACGTGCGTGCCCGCAGCGTGCTGCTCTCCTGGGAGCCGGGCAGTGACGGGCTCTCCCCCGTCCGCTTCTACACGGTGCAGACCCGCGAGCTGCCCGACGGCCAGTGGGCGCTGCACCCCGCTGCCGTCAGCCACAACGCCACCGCCTTCGTCGTGGACAGGTGAGGCACGGGCTGGCCCCGAACGAGGCCGTGTCGTGATGGGGATCCCGGGAGATGGGCGCTGCTTTGGGCGCTCGCCCCGTGCCTCGGTTTCCCCATCCGATGGGAAGTACTTGCTCCTGGGTTGTGGTGTCCCCTGCTGCGTCCCCTCTCCTGGGGGGGGGGATCTGTGGGGCTGCCCGCCTGCCTCACTGTCCCCGCCCTGCTCTGCTCCCGTGCAGGCTGAAGCCCTTCACCTCCTACAAGTTCCGCGTGAAGGCGACGAACGACATCGGGGACAGCGAGTACAGCGAGGAGTCGGAGTCGCTCACCACCCTGCAGGCGGGTCCGTGCCCGGGGGGGCCGGGGACGGTGCCGTGGCTTCCCGCCTGGGACCGGTGTCCGGTGCCCTGGGCATCTCCGGAGCCTCACCACCCGCTTCTACCCCGCAGCCCCCGAGGAAGCCCCCACCATCCTCTCCGTCACCCCGCACACCACCACATCGGTGCTCATCCGCTGGCAGGTACTGTCCCCTGTGCCCCCCCGGGGGGGGGTGTCACGGACCTGCCCCGTGGGAGGTGGCACCGAGGGGTGGCCGTGCCAGCCAGGTCCCTGGGGCTCTCCAAGGCTGCGGATTGGGGCTGTGCTGGCACAGACCACCCTGCAGAAGCCGGGGGGCAGCAATCTCGGGGTGCCCCAGGTCCAAGCAGCCCCTCCCTGCCCTCTCCCCGCAGCCCCCAGCCGAGGACAAGATCAACGGGATCCTGCTGGGCTTCCGCCTGCGCTACCGCGAGCTGCTGTACGACAGCCTGCACGGCTTCACCCTGCGCGGCATCGGCAACCCCGGCGCCACGTGGGCAGAGCTCACCCGTGAGTGCCTGCAGCCCTGTGGGACGTGGGGACACGTGGCTGGGGGGTGGCATGGCGGGGGGGGTGCAGGGCAGGGCAGCGTCCTGCATCCTGCGCTCACGCCGGCGTCCTGCGCTCCACCACCTCTGCCGGGTGCCAGCCTGGAGCCATGGAGGCCGAGCGGTGCCCCGCGGAGTTGTCACCGTCCCCTTTGTGTCACCGACCCCTTTGTGTCACCGAGTCTGTCGGTCCCTAACGCACTCGTCTGTGCTGGTGCTGGCTCGGTCCTGCTGTGCTCAGCTCCCTCTGTGCCTGCAGCACGGGTGTCCACGTGTGCGCACCTAACGCGGGGGGGCCGTGTGACGTCCCTGCCGTGTCTGCACGTGCTGCCATCCTCAGACCCTGAAGGGGATGGGGTCATGGCCGCTCTGGGGACAGCAGGGATGTCAGGGACAAGGGCAGCACCCGAGAGCAGACCTTGCCCTGCTGCTGCTCTCGGGAGCAGTTGGTTGGTCCCATGTGGAGACCCCGCTGCCCAGACCCCACTCGTGCCACACAAAGGATGGGGGCCGGGGAACAAAAAGGCTCCTCAGTGCTGTGACAGCCCCATCGGCACCCAAGGGTGACGAGCTCCTTGTGGGGCCCCCCTGGCCCACCCCGGGGTGGGCGGCTGTGCTGTGGGGGGTGCTGGGAGGAGGGAGCCCCCCCCCGCTGTGCCACGACTAACGCTGCCTGCTCTCCCCGCGCCGTGCCGCCAGCCGTCTACGCCGTGCACAACCTCAGCGAGGTGTCCCTCACCCAGTACGAGCTGGACAGTAAGTCACCGCTCCTTGTGCCTTCCCCCCACCCCCGCTGCCACCCCCCTGTGTCTCCCCCCTCTGCCTGCCCACGCTTTGGGGTGAATCCTCGCGCCCTGTGCCCAGGGGACGCCTCCGTTCGCTCCTGCTGCTCCCCGGGGACACCCTCCTCTTCCTCAGCGAGGGGCCCCCCGCGGGTGGTGGGACCCCGCTCATCCCTTCCCTTCTCTCTCCCCCAGACCTGAGCAAGCACCGGCGCTATGAGATCCGCATGAGCGTGTACAACGCCGTGGGCGAGGGTCCCCCCAGCCCCCCCCAGGAGGTTTTTGTGGGTGAAGCGGGTGAGTCTGCCGGCACACCCGTGTCTTGCCGGGGCGCTCAAATGCCCTGGGGTGCCCCGTGCTCCCCCGTGTCACCACACAGCGGCCCCGTGGCCCCCCATCCCCTCTGCACACCCCTGACGTGCCCGTGCATCCCCTACATCTGGGGGGTCTCTCCCCCTCCCTGGCCGCAGCCGGGCAGTGACGCTGTCCCCTCCCTCGGCGCAGTGCCCACCGGCGCGCCGCAGAACGTGGCGGTGAAGGCGGCCACGGCCACCCAGCTGGATGTCACCTGGGAGCCACCACCCGCCGAGAGCCAGAACGGGGACATCCAGGGCTACAAGGTACTGAGCGCCGCCACCGGGCAGCTGGCACTGAGCTGGGGCTCGGGGAAGGTGCTGGGTGCCCTGGGGTGGTGCTGGGTGCCCTGGGGTGGTGATGGGTGCCCTGGAAAGGTGCAGGGTGCTACGGGGGCATGCTGGGCTCCCTGGGGAGATGCTGTGCGGGTGCTGTTGGGGGGAGCCCTGGGAAGGTGCTGGGTGCCCAGGGAGGTGCTGGGTGCCCCGGGAGATGTCAGGAGCGCCACCGGGAAGGGACGCGGGGCGCTGCGGAGCGCAGCGGGGCACCAGAGGGCGCCGTCGGCCCTCGGATGCGCCCGGTGCGGGGCCGCGGCCGCGCTCTGCAGCCCCGGGTGCTGCCACCCACCCACCCACCCACCCACCCACCGCGGATCCCCGGGGTCCGTCCTGCGCCAGAAGCACAGCATCACGAAATATCCGAGTTGGGAGGGACCCCCAAGGGTCATCGCCTCCAATTCCCGGCTCCCCAAAGGAGCACCCGAAAAAATCAGTGCGTGCGTGAGCTGCAGGCAGGGCGCGCGGCCGAGGGGAGGCTGCTGCTTTCTCTCCAGCACACCCAGAGCCCCCAGACCTCCCAGGACAGGGCCTTAGGAGCCCGGGCAGGACTTCACAGGGTGTCTGAGCATCGCAAAGGACCTGGAGGGGTGTGGAAAGGGGACGAATCGGGCAGGCTCCACGCTGCGCCCAGCCCTCAGCGCCTCGCCGTCCTCCTGCAGATCCACTTCTGGGAGGCCCAGCGGCAGAACGAGAGCGCACGGGTGAAGACGCTCTTCCTGCCCGAGACCGGGGTGAAGCTGAAGAACCTGACGGGGTACACCTCCTACTGGGTCAGCATCGCCGCCTTCAACGCTGCAGGAGACGGGCCCCGCAGCCCCCCCGTCAAGGGCCGGACGCAGCAGGCAGGTGGGGACACGGCACGGGGCCCCCCCGGCGGGGAGAGGGGCCGGCACGGTGCCAGGGGGGGTCCCCATGAGCACTGAGCTATCCCCCGTCCCCCCGCCCCGTTCCCTTGCAGCCCCTAGCGCCCCCGGCTCCATCCGTTTCAGCGAGCTGACCACCACCTCGGTGAACGTGTCCTGGGAGCCGCCGCCGCTGCCCAACGGCGTCCTGGAGGGCTACAGGCTGGTCTACGAGCCCTGCATGCCCGTGGACGGTGAGGGCACGGCGGGGGCTGCTGGGGGCGCGCGGGGGGGGCCCGGCTCAGCCTCGGTCCCTGCAGGTGTCAGTAAGATCGTGACGGTGGACGTGAAGGGGAACAGCCCGCTGTGGATGAAGGTGAAGGACCTGGCCGAGGGAGTCACGTACCGATTCCGGATCCGGGCTAAAACCTTCGCCTACGGGCCGGACATCGAAGCGAACATCACCACGGGGCCTGGGGAAGGTAGGGGGGGGGCGTGAGGGATTTGGGGTGAGGGAGGAGATGTGGCTGGGGACAGCCCCCCGGTGCTGTTCCTCACCACCGGGACTGCGCGGGTCCCGTGCGGGATGTGTCCCCGTGCCACCAGCTCTGCTCTGGGTCCCCAGGTGCCCCCGGCCCCCCCGGTGAGCCCTTCATCTCCCGCTACGGCTCGGCCATCACCATCCACTGGTCGAGCGGGGACCCGGGCCAAGGCCCCATCACCAGATACGTCATCGAGGCTCGGCCTTCAGGTACCGCAGCCCCGCGTCGCCGCCAGGGGTGTGATGGTTTGGGGGAAACTGAGGCAGGGAGCACCTGGCTGCGTGGTGGGGGCCACGTTAGGGATCGGGACCCGGCGCTGGCCACGTGCCTGCCCCAAGGGTGCTGACAAAAGGACTGATGGAAAGGGGCCAGCGAGCTGCTGAGCCGCTCTGGTCGATGCTGCTCGTTTCACGGTTACGGAGGTGCCGACGTCCCCTGGGCCAGGCAAGGGGGCACCGAGGTGTCCCACACTGGGGGGGGACAGGAGCCCCCGTCCCCCCCAGCAGGAGCCCGCGGGCACGGCCACGCTTTCTCCTGCAACCTGCCTTAATGACTTCTCCCGCTGCGGCCCCCAGCACCGACAACCCGATTGATGGCTAACGGGGCGTCGGTGCCGCTGCCCGCGGTCCCTGGGGAGCCGCCTCGCCCTCGGTCACGAGCAGGGAGGTGATAAATCAGCCCCGCGCCTTGCTACGGCTTTTTAATGATGCTGCGGCGAGGGCTCGGCGCCAGATGGAGCCGGGCAGGTGGCAGAGGGCACGCTCCCAGCACGAGCCGGGGGGAGAAAAACGGGAGAGGGGCTGGGAAGGGGCACGTCCCCTGCCTGGGTTCAGGGGGAGGGCAGCCCCTCGCGCTGGGGAGTCCCGCAGGGCTGGTGCCACCCCGAGCCCCTTCCCTCCTGCAGACGAGGGGCTCTGGGACATCCTCATCAAGGACATTCCCAAGGAAGTGACCTCCTACACCTTCAGCCTGGACATCCTCAAGCAGGGGGTCAGCTACGATTTTCGTGTCATTGCTGTGAATGACTACGGCTACGGGACCCCCAGCACGCCGTCCCCCTCGGTCTCAGGTAGCTGTGGGGGTGTCCCGGGGGGGGTGCCATCTCCTCCTGCCGTCCCCACCTAACCAGCTCCCTCGCACGGACCCAGCTCCCACAAAATCCCTCGGGGTCTCCCCATCCATACTGCTTTGCCCCCCCCGCCTGCCCCCCCCCCATTCTGATCCTTCCTGCTCTGTGCCCCAGCCCAGAAAACCAACCCCTTCTACGAGGAGTGGTGGTTCCTGGTGGTCATCGCCCTCGTGGGGCTCATCTTCATCCTCCTGCTCGTCTTCGTGCTCATCATCCGCGGGCAGAGCAAGAAGTACGCCAAGAAGTCGGACTCGGGTGAGCGCCGGTGGTCTGCCCTCCTGGGGTGGGGACGGGGGTGGGCGCCCACCGGGGACCTCGGGGGGGGGCTGCCTGGGATGCAGGAGGAACGAAATGCCCGTGGGATGGGGAGGCAGCATGCTGGGCATCCTTGGACCCATGGGGTGCCAGCTGGGGGGAGTGCAGAGCCCTGATGCCATCAGTCTCTCCAGGGCATCCCTGCCTGCTTTTGGGGTCCAAATGGGTCATTGAGAGCCCAGGGCAGTGCCCAGCCCGTGTCCTTGGGGCTGCCTCCTCCCGAGACCCGGTGACATTCCAGAAGGATGCAGCAGGCTTCCCGGAGAGCACTGGAAGCTATAGAGATTAAATAAATGACTCGTCCCGCTGTCAGCTGCGGAGGCAGGGCAGCGCAGGGGCTCGGCAGAGGTCACCGGGATTAGTCAAACACGGCTCTGTTTTCTTAGCTGTATCAAGGGCTCAAATTGTGGGGAAAATCCAGAGCTCCTCGTTAAGCAAACAGAGCCGTTGAGCCGGGAGCTGGCGGCGATGAGGCAGGTCAGGGTGGGAGCCAAGGCGGGCTGGTGGCACCGGGCACGGGGCCGCTGCAGGACCCGCGGCTCGTGGGTGTCCCCAGCACCGGGGCTGGCACTGCCCCCTCCTGCTGCCCCCCCACCCCCCCGAGGAGTCGGCGCAGGGGCTGGGGTCAGAGCACCCGGCGCTGCGTCACCCTCAAGGCGGGGGGGGCTCGGGGAGGTGTTGGGAGGCTGAGCCCCTGTCCCGCAGGGAACGGCTCCAAGGCGAACGCCCTGAGCCACGGCGAGATGGTGAGCCTGGACGAAGGCAGCTTCCCCGCCCTGGAGCTCAACAACCGGCGCCTCTCCGTCAAGAACTCCTTCTGCAGGAAGAACGGCATCTACACCCGGTAGGGACCCCCCGCCGCAGCCCCCCTCCCCGGGCGGGAGGGCATTTTCAGCCATCGTGCCCGTCCCTACGGTGGGCGCTCACCCACGGGCAGCGTCCAGGAGGGGGTCTTGGCGTGGCCGGGGGCAGCCCGTGGCGGTGTCCCCGAGCCTGCCCTTTGGGGGTGCTGGGGTCTGGCACGGCCCCGAGGTGGTCCTGCGCTGAGCACCCGCCTGTCCCCGAGGTCCCCGCCGCGGCCCAGCCCCGGCAGCCTGCACTACTCGGACGAGGACGTGACCAAGTACAACGACCTGATCCCCGCCGAGAGCAGCAGCCTGACCGAGAAGCCCTCCGAGGTCTCCGACTCTCAGGTACCCCCCTCCCCGGGGCTGCGCGCATGGACGGGATGGGGAAATGGGGGCGGAGGGGCTGGGGGCAGGAGGGGGACGCTTCTGGGAGCCCTCACCCCGCTCTCTGCCCGGCACCACGCGGGTCCCGGTGTGCGTTTGGCATCGGCGCTGCCAGTCCCGTGCCCCATCCTGCATTTACGCGGCGCTTCCCCGTGGCCTCGTGGCACGGCTCCAGCAGGAAGCTGGCACAGCCCCCGGCCCCTGGGCACCACAGGGGATGGCACGGGGCCCCCCCTCCTCCCTGAGGGCAGCGGGCTTGGGGACTGTCCTGCTTGCCCGGTCGCTGGTGGCAACGGCGTCGGCTCTGCCAGCCCCACAAAATGGCACCTTTGTGTCCTCCCCGAGCAACGGGCAGCCCTGGCCGGGCAGGAGCCAGCCCCTGGGGAGGCCACGGAGCATCGCCCCTCAGGGCCGGATGCCGGGAAGCAGCTGAAAAGCGGAGGCTGAAGCTTGGGGCAAGGTCCTGGGGGTCCCCGCGGCACAGCCGTGTCCCCGAGCAGGAGGGGGGCTGGCCCCGAGCCCCCCCCCCCTTCCTCCGCCCGCGCCAGCTTTTTTTCCACCATGGTGCAGCGGGATCCCGTTCCCTCCTGCCTTAGCGGGGATCGAGTGTCTTTTGAGGAGCTGTGGAGAGCGGGCGAGAGCTGAAAGCTGGCGCGGCGCTGCCTCCCCACCGCCCCTCAATGGGCCCTTTGTGCGCGGCCAGGAGAAGCTGAATCCAATTACCGCGAGCGGGGAGGCAGGGGGGCCGCCCGCCAGCACCCTCGTCCCCACCACCCTCACAACCCTAACCCTAAAAACCCTTACAACCCTAAAAACCCTAAAGCCCTAACCCTAAAAACCCTTACACCCCCACCACCCCCGGTCCCCACCACCCTGGGGGCCCCAGGGCCACGCAACCCTTTTGTGTGGAGGTTTTATTGCGCTTTATTTTTGTGTGGAGGCTTTATTCCGCTTTATTTTTGTGTGGAGGCTTTATTCTGCTTTAGCAAAAAGGCAGCAACACCCCAACGGTGCCGCAGCCGTCGCAGCCCCCAAGACCCTTGGGGCTGCCGGTGCCGGGAAAGCTCTCCCCATTTCTGGGGCTGGGCGGGCTGTGCCCTCTGCCCCACGCTCACCTCTTCCCCCGTCCCTTAGGGCAGCGACAGCGAGTACGAGGTAGACCCAGGCCACCAGAAAGCCCACTCCTTCGTCAACCACTACATCAGCGACCCCACCTACTACAACTCGTGGCGGCGGCAGCAGAAGGGCATCTCGCGGGCGCAGGCGTACAGCTACACCGAGAGCGACTCCGGGGAGCCCGACCACGCGCCCCTCTCCACCAGCACCTCCACGCAGCAGGGCAGCCTCTTCCGGCCCAAAGCCAGCAGGACTCCCACCCCCCAGACCCCCGGCAACCCCCCCAGCCAGCCCGGCACCCTCTACCGCCCGCCCAGCAGCCTGGCCCCTGGCTCCAGAGCCCCCATCGCCGGATTTTCCTCTTTCGTTTGATATTTAAAGAGAAGCGAAAAAGAAAGGAGCAAGAAAAAAAAAATACGAAAAAAAAAATACAAAAAAAAAAAAGCCCCAAGGAATCAAGAAAAAAGCGACGAGAAGAGGAGGAGGGGGAGAAGAGGAGGGGGACGCTGAGGGCCCCAGGGCTGGCGGCGCTGGGGCTCGCAGGGGGCAAAGCCCCGGCTGCCGCGGGACAGGCACGAGCTTGGGCTTTTTCCTTTTCTCGGCAGAACTTGGAGCAGGACGCCAAGTGACTTTGCTGGGCTGGGGAGCAAAGCCCCAGCTCGTCTTTTGGCCAAAGCTTTCTGCGTTACAGACTCCTCGGCAGGGCTCGGGGCTGGCAGCTCTGCGCCCTGGGAGCTGGGGGGGGCGCGGGGCCCTCGCCGTGCCAAACCCCGGCCCCTCTGCTCGGGGTCCCCCAGGGACGCGGGGCCGAGCAGTGACACAGAGGACGACTGCAGGGGGAGAGGGGCTCTGCTTCTTGAAAGCTGCTGGAGCTGAAGCCCCCAGCCCGGACCCTTTGGGGAAGGGGGCAGCCACTGCGCCGGGAACCGTGCGGATAATTAATTCCTCTCTTCAACACGGCCCCCCCAGGAGTAAACCCCAGGAGAGCCCCGAGAGGTGCAAGTGGTGCTGACGTCCCCTCTGATTTGCACCCCGGGGCCACGCAGAGGCTCTGGAGAGGACTCAGCGGGGGGGATGCAGTGACCGTGGCCACCCCCCTGCCTTCCTGGGGCTTTGGGGCTGTTTTTTATTTTAATTCTCTTTGGAGCGGAGGCCTGCGAGCACGAGGGGCACGCGGGGGTGGCGATGCCCGGGGGGGCTCCAGGGCCGTGGAGGGGGGGGGGTTTCTGTGGTCTCTGCATAGCAAAACACCCGCAGTGCCTACCGGCGAGCCGGGCACCAGCCGGCGGGGCCGCGGCGCCCGGGGCGAGCCGAGGGAGATGCCAATAAAGAGCCTGAGGATGACCCCGTCTCCCCTCTGTCACCCTGCTGCGGCAGCGAAGGAGCTGGTGGGACGTGTCCGTCTGTCCTGCAGCGGCCGTACCGCTGCGCGTTCCCATCCCAGAGCAGCGGGGTCGGTGCCCGGGGGGAAAAGGGGCCGGGTGGAGGGAGGGGGCCCCGCTGCAAGCAGCAGCGCCTGCCCCGCTGTTTCTTGCAGCCAGCCCCTGCCACCAGGCTGGCCGGGGGCCTGGGGAGGGGGGAAATCAGGGTGACACGCTTGGGTTTAATTGCTTGTCACCCCTCCGGCAGCACGCGATGGGGGTCAGGAGCAGAGGGGCTGAGGGAGGACCCCCCCCGGGCCAGGAGAAGTGGGGCACGGGGGTGAGCTGTGTTGGCATCGCTCCCAAGCCACAGCCACGTGCGGGAGCTCGTCCCCACCGCAGCTTTTTGCCTCGTCCCTGTCCCCGGAGCCAGCAGGGCGCAGAGGGCACTGCTGGCAGGTGACACCGTCCTGCTTTGGAGCTGGCACGGAGCGGAGCCCAGGGTGCTGACACCCCGCTCGGTGCAGGCGTCGGCGCTGGGTGGGCTTCCGAAGCTGCCGGTGCGGCTGCGGCCGGAGGGCCCGGGGGCCCTGTGGCATGGCGGTGGCGAAGCCGGGGCGAGCCCTCGCCGTTAGCGGTTCCCCCCGAGTGCAGGATGCGGCCCCGAGGAAGCGGCAGAGCCCGCAGCTCCTTGGGGAGCCTCCCGGGGCTGGGCGGGAGCTGCGCAGCGGGGGACAAAGCACGGTGCAGGCACTGAAGAGGTGGGCTGGGCGCCAGCGGCGGTAGCGGCACCTCTCGTCCCCCTGCGCTGCCTCGGTTTCCCCGTGGCGCAGAAGCGACCCAGGTGGCTGCTCCAGCGAGGACGAGCCGTCGGCACCGCGCTGGCCTTGATGCAATCCCCGGCTTGCACTCGGCTGGGGCCTGCGGTCTGCCAAGGGCGAGCACCGCGCGCTTATCGGGGCTGGGCCAGCCAAGGGGGACAGAGGGCAGAAGCCGAAACCCCGAACCTTGGCCGTGTGGCTCCGGAGTGGCACCCGCTCGCTGCCCCCGGGGCAGGGACGCGATGGGGAGGTGTTTCTGTGCCAGAAACGGGGCTGTGACCTGTAAGCCGAGGCTGAATTTCGTGATTCGTTTTTATTTATTTATTTTAGCTGAAGTGACGTCGGTATAGCCCACGCGGTTACATTTTATTCTCCGGGTTAAGCTGAAGGGAGGTGTAATTAGAGCTGAGGGAAATGCTCGGCGAGGTGGAAGAGAGACTGCCTGCAGCCTGGGCTCTCCTTTTCCTCCCGATTCCTCCGGTTCCCTGCCAGCTCCCGGGGCCGAGCTGAGTCCCTCCACCTTTCCCTTGCCTCGGGCTGTGGGGACAGGGACAGCTCCCTCCTGCGTGGCTGGTGATGGGACGGGGCTCAGCGCGCTCTCAGAGCCCCACCACCCCCTGCGCAGCGTGGCCGCGATGCTCTGCCGCGTGGAGCTGATGCCACGGGGATGGCACCGGCCCCACGCTGGTGCAGAGGGACGGGAGAGCAGAGAGAGGACGGACCCAGGTCTGCGCACCCTGCCTGCAGCCGTGGGTGCTCAGCACCACCACGCCGCGCACCCCCTGAAAAGCCGTTCCAGGGCACGGCCTCTGCCGGCTGCGGTGGCACCGGGGTTCCTGGGAGGGCGTTGGGGTTGTGCGAGCTCGATCCCAGCGCACTGGGGCCGGGGGAAGCGTGCTTTCTGGGAACGGAGGAGAAATCCTGCCCGTGGCAGGCTCCGACCTGCACGCACCCTGCCCCGGCGCTCGCCTGGGCACCTGCGGGTGCCGAGGCGCCGGCGGTGAGCGGGCGGCGCAGTCGTGCCGGGGTGCGCCGGGGGGATGGATAACCGCACAACCCCAGGTGAATGGCACGGGGAAGGGGCGAAATCCCGTATTTCTGGCGCGAGCTGCTGGCTGTGGGGTGGTGGGGGCTGTTGGGGAGGTTTCTGGCCATGGCCAGCGCCGACACAAGCCCCGGAGCTTGGGGGGATTTGGGGGGGCTGGGGGGCTGTGCCCCACTCCCAGCACCCTGGCTGCCTGCCCGGTGATCCCCACACCCCACTGCAGCTCCAGGGCTTGGGGGAAACAGCCCGGCGTTCTCAGCAGCATCTCCTGTGCGGCCAAGCCAGCAACAGCAGCAGCCAAAGCTGGCAGGCGCTGGCTCGCTGGCTGGGGAGGAGGGGACGGGGCTGCTGGGAAACCCGGGCACATTTTCCCTGGCTTTTCAAAGCGCTTAACAATTTATTTATTTATTTATTTATTTATTTATTCATTTATTTCTTTAACTCTGCTTTCAAAAGCTGCTGAGAAGCACTAAAAAGAACCAGCGATGGGTTCAGGGAGGGGGGGGTCGTAGCCACCCAGCCACCCGCTCCCGAGGCTCCGAGCACCCCCGACCCCGCAGCCACCTCCCCGGGGCCTCATCCAGCCCCGGGGCTCTGCAGAGCCGGAGCTGGTGCGGAGAGGAGCAGGGGCCGGCTCTGGCAGGCAGTTTTTCGAGTTGAGTGGGTGCCTGCTCTTCCCAGCCGCAGCACCGCCAGCCCACGGGAGCCGTCCCCGGCAGCGCTGTCTCCCCGCCAGCCGGCTGATTTTAATTCCTCCTGACTGCGCTGTCTCAGCCGGCGCTGCGCTCCCGTGACAGCGTCAGGTGAGGCACCCGGCGCCGGCCACGCAAGGCCTACATCCGATCATCTAGTACTGATCTATCAGATAACGAGGCGTGGGGCAGCTTGGGGCAAGCGGGGAGAGCTCTGGGATGGAGCCTCCTCTCCCACATCTACCCCTGACCCCCAAAAAAATGCACATCCAGGGGTGGCCCCCAGGGTGCTGGACTGCAGGCACAGCGCTCTGTGTCCTGCCTCGGTTTCCCATATGCAAAGCAGGGAAAATAAAATTTGGCACCCAAACTGGCTATGGAAATGGCAGTGATGTGAACCGAGGCAGCAGCATGGCCCAGGAAGACGCCTGCAGGAGCAGGAGGGGGCTCGAGCAGCGGTGCTGAGCACCCAGGGGCTGTGCCCACCACGGTTTGGCCGCGGCGCTGAGCGCAGCGGAGCCTCCGTGCCGTTGCCAGCGCTGCACTTCCAACTCCCGCGTGCCAGCCCCGGGCTGCACAGCGCTGCTCAGCACCACTGCCTGCAGCAGCGCCGGGGCCGTGGCCGCAGCCCCACGCCGTTCCCGTGGGGGACAGCAGCTGTGCCGGGGGAGGCCATCGCAGCGCCAGGCACTGCCCGGACCCAGCCGCGGATGTCAGGTTGGTGCCGCCGAGCCAACGCAGCAGGACGGCGGGGCACGGGGCCGCCTTGCACGCGGGTTTCTCCTCGCAGCGGTGACGCCAGCACCTTCTGTGCCCCGGCACCCTCGTGCCCCGGCACCCGAGCCGCCCCCCCCCAAGGGCACGTCGGGCACCTGGAGCCAAGGCTCCCGCTCACCGCCCCTTTACGCGGCAGCCCGGCTGCACCCAGAGGCGCCAGACACCTGGGAATATGCACGAAACGCTGCATTAGGCAGATGCGGGATAATCTCGCGCCTCCTTCCCCTGCTCTCCCACAAAGCTCTCCCCCCAGCCCCTGCTCTCGGCCCACCAGGGTGCCCCCACCCCTCGCACCCCTGAGCTGCCCCCGCCCTCCCCCCCCCCCAGCCTGGGGGTCCCCACGGCCCCCTCCCCTGCACCAGGCCTGGGACCACCGGGGGGGGGGGGTCTGGGGCTGCCCGGGGACAGGGGAGGAGCTGGGGGTAGTGTGGGGGGGTCACGGCTGCTCCCCGATGCTGAGCCCCTTGGCCGCTCAGTCCAGCTTAATTAACTCCCTTAATTAATCGGGGCCGCTCGCATCCAGCTCCCCAACCCCGGTCTCTACGCGGGGGGGTGCAGGCAGCCCCCACCCACTGCCGGGCCTAGGGGCGCCCACCCTTCGGACCCCCCCCACCCGGGGGGGGGGAAGAGCCCTGGGTCCCCGCGCACCCCTGGGTCCCCATCGTGGGGAGCGCAACCCGGGACCCCCGTTACCCCCCCCCCCCCCCCAAAAAAAAAAATGGGGCGCGCCCTGCCCCAGGGCGGCCCCCTCGGGTTTGAATGGAGGGGGGGGTGGGAACCTGCCCCATGACGTGGCGCCGCCCTATTGGCCCGGGCGGGGCGATGACATCATGCCCGTGGCGGCGGTAGTGGAGGGGGGGGCGCGGCACGGCTCGGCTCGGCTCGGCTCGGCATCGGGGGGCACGGCACGGCTCGGCCATGGGCTGGGAACGGGGCACCACCGCCCAGGTAAGGGGGGGGGGGGGTCGGATCCCGGCCCGGCACGGCCCGGCTGCGTTTGGCACGGCACGGCTCGGCCCGGGAGGAGCTCGCCGGGCCCTGGCTATTGTCCGGGATAGGGACGAGACGCGGCGGGAGCGGGGCTGGCACCGGGCGGGCCCGTTCCGGGCTAGGGCTGGGGCAGTTGGGGCGCTCCTGGGGCCGGCCCCGGTGTGGGGAGGGGGCTCGGGGAGGGGGGCGCAGCGCTCACGGGGCTCCGCGAGCGGCTGGGGACGAGGGGGGGGCGCGGCGCCGGCAGCTCCCCGGTGCCCCCGGTTCCCGGAGGGGGGACGGCTCCGGGGGGGGGTGCGGAGCTGCCGCGGGTGGGGTTCCCGGGGCTGCCCCCAGCCCAGGTCCGGCACCGGGCCGGGAGCGGCGCCGCCGAAGGAGTTAACAGGATGCGGAGCCTCCGGCCCGGGTTTGCCCAGCCCGGGGCACCGGCTCGCCCCGCCCGGGGGTGCGCGGCTCCGGCCCCGGGGGGTGCGCGGCACCGGCTGCGGGGTCCCCGCGGGTCGGGGTCCTGAGCGCAGCCCCGCGGCCCGTCGCGGTTGGCTCGGTGCTCCCCGACCTGGAGCAGCTCCAGCAGCACCCCTTGGGCTCGCCAGGACCGGGCGAAGGCGGGTGCTGAGTCAGAGCTGCCCGAAATCCCCGTCCAGCTCCTCTTCCTGGCACCGGGGCACGGCTTCCCGGCCTGCCCTCGACCGAGCTCCGCGTCCCCGGGGAACGTGTGCCGGCACCTCGGGGCTCTGTGGGCACGGACATGGGGCTCGTGAGCCCGCCACGGCGTGGCACCGGTGCCACCGGAGCCGGGCAGGTTGGGGGGAGCTGCTCGCCGGGAGCTGGGCACAGCCCGCGCCGCCCTGGCGTGACCCCAGCAGTCGCAGCACGCCCTACGGATGTTTCCGAGCGCCAAACCTATAGATCGGGGAGGCTGTTAAAGGGGGGGGGGTGGGGGGCCGGGATCGCCAGCTGGTGGGGAGAGCGACCGAGGCAGGGAGCGAGCCGGCGGTGCGCGGGTCTCTGCACCCTGAGCCAGGGCTCGCTCCCCAGCGGGACGCCCGGTAAACAGAGCTGTTTTGGCCGCCGCTCCCTCGGAGACCGTGGAGCGAATCCAGCTGAGGCTGAGCACGAGTTCAGTGACTTCGGGTGCTGCCGGGTGGGGAGAGCGAGGCTGGCCCTAACCCCCCGAGCACGGGGCAGCCGTCACACCTCTGTGCCGCGGCACGAGGCGACGGTGGCGGGGCCCCCCCCCCCGCCGTGGCACCGCCGAGCAGCCCGGGTGCCGGCAGCGTTGTGCTGACCGCGGCCGTCTCTCCCTTTGTTCCCTGGGTTTTTTGTTCGAGCGCAGGCAGCAGCCGTGGGGCCCCGAGCTGGCCGGCTGCGGGGTGCCTGCCAGCAGGTAGGGTGCCGGGGCGAGCCGTGGGAAGCCCTGCCTGTTTACTTCCCGTCCAGCCCAGCGAAACCGCAGGAATTCGGAGCCTGGAGGAGGCCGGGAGGTCTGCTCAGCCCCGGTATCCTGTCGGACCCCCGCCAGCCCCCGCTGCGAGAGACGGAGCGAGGCCAGCGAGGAGATAACCTCTCCCCCCGGAAACGTCCCCTCCGCAGCCGCGGGCTGGTTCGCGGCCCCACGGCAGGAGTATTTATGGTGCTCGGCGTGTTCTGGCGCGTCCTGCCAATAGTTACTCGCTGAACTCTGGATAGCTCTCGGTCGTCAGCGCTCCCCGGGGGAATCGCTGCTCCGCTTTTGGCACCGGCGTGCCGGCGCTGGGGCAGCGCCTTCCCCGGGTCAGCTCTGATCTGCGTGCAGATAGCTCTGGCCAGAGCCGAGCTTCTCCTCCCAGCCCGGCGAGCTGGCCCGGGCTCTGACTCTTGCTGCCGGCCACCTTTCCGCTTCCAGTGGCGCTGGGGCCTCCTCCGTGCATCCCACGGCCAAACCGTGGCGGTGCCGGCGGACAGGACCAGACCTGTCACCCCCGCCGGAGCAGAAGCAGTCACCGGGCGCCTCCTCGTCCCGCGCCAGCAAGACCGTCTGCCCCCAGACCCTGGTGAGGCTCGACGGGGAGCCCGACGCCAGGGTGTGACAGCGGGCTGGTCCCCCCCCCCGGGACCGGAGGTGGCAGGGCGTGAGCTGCGAAGCGTCTCTGGCAGCCGCCTGCCAGGCAGCGACATCAAAGGGCTGCGCAAGACGGCCGCCTGGGGCGGGGGGCCAGAGCCCCGGGGAGCTGGGCTGAGCATTTCCTCCCTGCCCCGGGGCTGTGCGGGGGGGCCCGGACCGGTCTGGGGCTGCCCCAGCTCCCGGCGGGCCGGGGAGCATCCTCTGATCTCTGGGCTGCAGGGTGCTGCCCGTGGCGTCGGCGCAGCCAAGGCTGGTTTGGAGCCGGCCGGGCCGGCCGGGAGGGCTCTCCCAGCTCGTGAGCGGGCTGAGCCGGAGGCAGGCTGCGTGGGAGCAGGGCTGGAGCGGTGTTTCCCCAGTGTATGCCCGCACACCGTCCTCTTTCGTGCCCCCCACAGTCCCCAGGAGGTGATGGTGAGACGGGGTGAGACGGGGTGGGGGTGCTGCTGGAAGCCGCCCGTTTGCAGGGAAAATCGGGGACCTGAGGCTCTCGCCCTTTGGACCTCATGGTTGCAAAAGGGTGAGAAGGCAGGGATATGAAGCAGGGCACAACCTACCACTTTGCTTTATCCCTTTTCCCTTCAAACTTTGCAGGTTTGAAGGGAAAACCTTCAAACTATCCCCCCTCCCCAACGCCCTGCTAGGACTCGCGGCCGTCCACAGTGCCCAGAAGTGGGCAGCGCTGCCTGCCCCGCCGCGCATCCTCTCGGGTCGTGCAGCAGCCTTCCCCCGAGGTAGCCGGGCAAAGCTGCTCCGGTTTCCTTTGTGAAAGCGTCTGCAGTGTGGATGTCACAGGATCTGCTCCTCGCCCTGAGCGGGAGCAGGAGAAAAGGGCTCTGTGTCCCGCTCCCCCCGGGCAGGACGGGGCCGGCGGAGGCGTCTGCTCCCCCGTCACCCTTTGGAGAGGCTGGGGGCGAAGCACCGAGGGAGACCTCGGCTGCCACGAAAAGGGTTCGTGGGCAGGAGCCTCGAGGGAGGACACAGCTTGTTCGGAGGCTGACGGTGATGGAGAGCTTCTGGCCGGGGAGGCCGCGCCGGTAACGCTCGAACCTCCCGGTGGCCCCTTCACCGAGGCTTGCAAAGTATCTCGCAAATGCTGAACTTGGCCCCGAAATCTAAATACAAGGGAGGGACAGTCCCCAGATGGCCTAAATCAGCAGCACAGTTGCCTGGCCCAGCTGGGGAGCTTGCCGGGAGTGTTTGTTTTATGTAAAACCAAAGGCTGCAGGAATGCTGGCCTGAAAGGAGACCCTTGCCGAGGGGAAACGTCTGTGCCACGCACACGCGCGCTCGGCCTGTGCGAGACGCTGGCAGCCCAGCGAGCTGCCTCCGCGTACAAATGCGGGGAGGGAAGGGGAGGAAGGAGCCTGCCAGCGCTTGGTTTGAGGTGGTTGCGCCGGGCAAGAAGGCGATGGGATGCGGCAGAGCGGCTGCTGCGCCCTGCTTGCACCCTGCCGTGCTCCGGGGGTGTCCCCTTCAAGCCCCCCCCCCGGCGCCATCGTGGCCTCAGGAGCCGCTGTGGAGCGTGGTGGCCCCGCGCAGGGGCTGGGCGCAGTGGGGCTGGGCGAGAAAGGGGCTGGGCGCTGGGACTTTGCACCCGCGTGGGGTCAGAGTCCGTCCTGCCCACACGGGACCGGCTGGGCTGCGTGGCAGGGGAAAACCGGGCGTCGCGGGGGCAGCCCTGGGACGTGCTGGGGGGCAGGTGCTGCGGCCGTGGGGGCGCCTGGCCGAGCGGGTACGTAGCTGGGTCGTGCAGGGGGCCACGCTTCCAGACGTCGTCCCCTTCCCCGTGAGCGTCACGGGGCCGTGGTGTCGCCGGCGATGCCCGAGGGGAGGAAGCAGGCGGCTGCGAGCTCTTCCTCCCCGAGCTCTTCCTCCCCGGCAGCCCCTCCCCGGACCACCTGGGGCTGCCTGACGCCACGGGAAGCCGGGACGCGGTGACGTGGTCGCTGTCCTTGTCCCCCCCTCCTGCGGGGGCCACCGGGGCTGGGCTGGATGGGGCGGCTGGCGGCACCGGGGACGGAGGTGGCCGTCCTGCTGCCGGGCTGTGGGAAAGAGGAACGGAGAGGCCCTTTGTCATCTCTGCTCTGAGTTGTCACCCCTGAGTCACAGCGGTGACGATGAGGTGGCCGTGCATGGGACGGGGCAGCGAGGGTGGGCACAGGAACCTGGCACGCGTGTGGGCTCAGCGCCGGGGGGGGCAGCGAGGAGCGGCGCGGGGGGCTTTGGGGTGCTCGGGGGCAGCACCGAGGCTGTGTCCCCATGTCCCCGTGCTGCCAGGTGCGTGAGGATGCGGGAGTCATCCCTGCTCCCCGTGCTGCTCCCCTCGGCACGCCGCTGGCCCGGCGGTGCCTCCCGGGGGCTCTACGCCCTCCTCACACACTTCCTGCCGTCTGTTTCCAATTCCTCCTGGCGGCTGCTCCTCCCTGCTTTCTTTCAATTAAAAAAAAAAAAAAAAAAGTCCCAGGCATCTTCTCGGCGCGCGGCTCCCAGAGGCTCGAGCACTGCCGTGCCCCTCTCCGGGGGGCTGGGGCTGCGCGGGGAGGGGGCAGCGGGTGCCCTCGGTGCCCCTCTTTGTGTCTGTCCCCGAGGCGCAGCGGGATCGCTCGGTGTGCCGCTGCGGATCCGGCTCCTGTGAGAGTCAGCTCGTGCTTTTCGGGGGAGCAGGGAGAGTAGGAGGGCTGTGGGGGGTTGCAGGGTGGGATGTGGCGCTGCTGTCCCCATCCCTGCTGCGACGCAGAGCTGTGGAGGGTCCCTGTGGCCGGGCCACGTTTGCTGTCCCGGCTCTGTCTCCAAAGCAGCCACAAAGCACTTTTGTTCGGCCCGGGAGGGGAAGGGAGACCTGGGCGCGAGTGGGCCGCAGCACCGGGTGTCCCCACTCGTGGGTCACCGTGGGACAGGGCGAGGGGATGCTGTGGGGCCGCGGCGTCGTGCTCGCGTGGCTCGGGGACCGTCCTGCTGCATCCCTGTGCCCCCGTCTTTCTCCTGCAGCCCTTCTGCATCTGCTCTGTGGCTGGGGACTGGCACCGCCGTGGGGACAGAGCGGGATGTGGGGGGCCTGGGGACCTGTCCCCCGTGTGGCACCGCCCTGTGTGGAGCGGCAGGTGCTTTTCCCCAGGGTACCAGAGCCATTTGCGAGCACGGGGCTGTGTTTTGCAGCCTGGCAGGGTGAGGGCTGGTGTCAGCAGATCTGCGCCCATCGGTGTCCTCGAGGCCTGACTGTGTCCCTCTCTTGTCCCCTAGGAGTGACCCGTCCGTGACGCCGGCGGGGAGCCCAGACACGGAGCAGCAGACGTGAGCACCGGCCGGGCCTGCGGGGCGTGTGACATCCCCTCGGCCACCCCGCCGGGACCATGCCCATCCTCAAGCAGCTCGTCTCCAACTCGGCCCACTCCAAGCGGCGCTCGCGGGCCGACCTGACGGCCGAGATGATCAGCGCGCCGCTGGGGGACTTTCGGCACACCATGCACGTGGGCCGGGCCGGGGACGCCTTCGGGGACACCTCCTTCCTCACCAGCAAGGCCGGGGAGCCCGGGCCGGAGGCCGGCGAGGAGCCGGGAGCCTCCAAACCCAGCCTCCTGTCCCGCCGCTTCCGCAGCAGCAAGCGCTCGCAGTCGGTGACGCGGGGTGACCGGCGGGACATGCTGGGCTCGCTGCGGGACTCGGCGCTCTTCGTGAAGAACGCCGTGTCCCTGCCCCAGCTCAACGAGAAGGAGGTGGACAGGAGCGCGGGGCAGCTGCCCAAGAGCCTCTCCTCCAGCCCCGTCAAGAAGATGCCGGAGGAGATGAGCCCCGAAGAGCAGCAGCGCCTCAACGGGGCGGCCGCCGGGCCGCTGAGCCCCAGCTTGGACGAGCGCGACTTCGGGGACATCACGGAGCTGCCCGTCGTGGTGGCCAAGAGCGGGGCGGGCATGAAGCACGCCGAGTCCATCATGTCCTTCCACATCGACCTGGGGCCCTCCATGCTCGGGGACGTCCTGAGCATCATGGATAAGGAGCAGTGGGAGCCGGACGAAGACCCCGACGCGGAGGAGAGCCGCGAGGAGGTGGGAGCCGCCCTGCCCGGCTCCCCGGTGGCCTCGCAGAGCCAGAGCCCGTCCCGCAGCGCCGGTGGCCACGGCCCCAGGGACAGCAGTTCGGCATCCAGCTGCGCCTCGGGGCCGGAGGAGCGCAGCCCCCTCCCGGGGGCACAGAGCCAGAGGGGCCCCCCGAAGCGCCCCGACAAGGAGTTCTCGTTCGCCGACGAAGACGACGACGAGATCAGGGTATAAGGCGGGCGGCCGAGCCAAGGGGTCTGGTTCTCATTTGCGGTTGCTTGGACACGGGGCCGGAGAACCCGATGCTGGAATCGACAGCACTGGGGAAGACTTCACTCCTCGCCCCTTCCCTCTCCCCTCCCGGCGGGCCGGTGCCCGTCCCGGTGCCCGTCCCGGGGTGGATGTGCAGCGGCAGGACAGCGCTCGCTCCCGGGGCTCCCCGCTGGCTCTCCGCCCCCAGGAAAACTCCAGCACGGCCCGGGAGAGGGAAGCGGACTCGATCTTGGTTCTTTCTGTTGGACTTTGGATGCTAGCGCTTTTTTTTCCCCACCCCCCCCTGCCTATGTAAAGCAATAGGATCAAACAAGATGAGGCTTCGAAGTTGTAGCCCCTCTAGTAATGTATGTATATTTTTTTTTCCTGCCGTACAGTTTTTACTGCTCTCTGATTTGTACCTAACTTTCTTTACTCCTGCTTTTGTTCTTTTTTTAACGGAGGGGAGATTTCCTACGAGGAAGGACTTGGCTCTGGAGCTCGGAGCTCTGCACCATGCGGAGGGCTCCAGGCCCGCAGGCAGCTCCAGCTCCCGGGTTTCTTCGGGACTTTGTGCAGTCTGAGAGCCTCTGGCCTCGTGCTGCGGTGGGGGCTCGCTCCCCATCTGTCCGATGGATGGATCCATCCCAGCGTTTCTGTGGCCAGCCACCCTCCACGCGCAGCCCCAGGTGCTCCCAGTTGTGCTGGGGACACCAGCGGGGGCCTGTCCCCACAGGAGGGGTGCCCAGGACCCCCGGGTCGGGCTGAGCCCTCGTGCTGGTGGCCGCAGCCCTGGGGCCGGTCTGGCTGGTGCAGGCGGGTGGAAGAGGAGGGTTTTATACCTTGTATGTAAAAATGCAAAGAATAAAAGGAAATTGTAGTGACAGCAGTGGCCTGAGTTCCTGGAGGGGGGTGGTGGGGTTGCGTTCTGCACGAGGTTTGCTGCAGGGATGGGGTTTCTCCGTGCCGCTGCCACCCCCGGACCCTGTCCTGCCTCCTCCGTCCTCGCTGCAGCCCTGGCCCCGCGGGAGCTGCGCCAGCCCGGCCTCCTCTCGGTGCCCGTGGCCGTGCTTTATCTGCCCATCGCAGCGGGGGAAGCGGCGAGCTCCTGCCGGCCGGATCTGGCTCCGGGCTGTGCCCCTCCGGCCAGGCCGGCTCCTGCCAAGGGGCGGCAGTGCCAAGCCGCCTCTCTCCTCCTGCAGCCTGCCCGATTCGAGCCAGGGAGGGAGGAAAGGTGGTGGTGAGGAAACTTCCCTGCTCTGAGCCCTGCAGAGCTGCCGCGGCCCCTGCCAGCCCTTGTGTGGGTGGATGGAGGCGCTGAATCCAGCTCAGGGGGTGTCCCCGTCCCACGGCAGGATTTCTGTGCGTGAGCAGGGCTCTGCCAGCACGAGGGCTGCCTTCCCTGCCCGGTCCCGCTGGTACGGATGGGGTCAGCAGCCCCGGAGCACTTGGGCTCCCCGGGACCTGCCCAAGGGATCGCCCTGTGGGGACAGGCGGGTGCCGCTGGTGGGAGCAGGCACTGTGCTGCAGCGGGGACACAATGGGGTCCTGTGCGTGAGCCAGGGCCGATACAATGCCCCGCGGCGTGGGACATTGGGCTATTGTCCGGGCTGGGGAGAACAACAGCAGCTGCAGCTGGCTGCCCGGCCAGCGGCTGCTCTGAGCTCACCGGGGTGCCTCTGCCCCGCTCCGGCACCTGTGTGATCCCCTCATCCTGCTCTGCGGTGCTGGGGTGCCTGCACCCTGCCCTGAGCATCCCTCCTGAGCCGATGGGTGCTGATCCCTGCCTGCTGGGAGGTCCGGGGGAAGCCGGCTCCTGCTGTCCCTTACCGATGCTCCGACGTGAAGCAGCGAGCGGGAAGGTCTCTGGGGTCTGCGCCCCTTCCCGGAGGGTGCTGTGCAGAGGGGGAGCCGCGGGGCGGCCGTGCCGCCATCACGCAGCCATCGCCATCGCCGTGACGCCTGTCGGCTCCAGCCTCCCGCTCGGCAGCGCCGCGCTGCCACGAGCCGACGGGGCAGAAAGCGGGCGCCGCACCGCGGGACACGGCCCCGCTCACTGGGACGGGGCAGCAGCCCCGGTGCAGGGCCAGCACCACGGGGCTAGGGCTAGCGGGGAGTAACACCGGCACCTCGGCCATGCCAGCAAGCGTCCGGCCGGTGGGGACGCGGCCGGCACAACCAGCGGTGCTGGGGGGGGGATGTGCATGGTGCGAGGCCGCGGCCCCGCCGGCGGCGCTCGGCAGGCGGGCGGCACTGGTCCAGTGCGTTTATCGCTGGTGACAGAATGGGAGCAGGTCTCCGTCCCCGATGTGTCAGGCCCTGTCGCTCCGGGCGCATGATGGGGACGTGCGTGATGGAGGAGGAGGGCCGGGGTGTGGGGTGACGCCTGGCACCGGGGGGTGCTGCTCGGGGTGCCCCCCCAGGATGTGGCCCTGCAACGGGGCCGTGTCCCACACGTGCTGCTGCAGCCTGGCCCCCGGGGGGTAAGGGGGGGCTGAAGGGGTTCCCCTGGGGGTGCGAGGTGTGAGCTGGGTGTCCCCACTGGGAGCCTGGGGACGTGGCTGTGTCCTGCGGGCACTGCAAAGCGGGACGGGGGCCGGTGCTGCTCTGCATCACCCAGCAACGCTCAGAGCACTCGGGGTGCAACAAAAAACCCGCAGGATCCATCCCTTGCTCTCGATGACAGCGTGCAGGCCACCTTCAGCTCTGGTTTGGGGCTCGCTGCTGAGCAGAAAGCCCAGGGTGAGGGGTTAGCCCCCGGGGTGAGGGGTTAGCCCCCATGGTCGGCCCCAGCGGACCCCACTGAGGGTCGGGGGCCGCCGGCCAGCTGCTCTGGGCGCAGATCCGGGCGGAGAAGAAGCAGATGTCAGCACCGAGGCAATCACGGGCTGCGAGCGGCTGGGGCCTGGGGCTGAGCTCCCCGCAGCTGGGCTGCGGCACCAGGCAATCCCGGCTGCAAATTGAGAGCAGATGCGGGCGGCTTCTCCCTCTAAATGGAGGGCGCCGGGCTCCTGCCTGGGCTGGGTTTGCTCTGCGTTGGGGAGGAGGAGGAAGGAGGAGGAGGAAGGGAGGTTTCTGAGCGCTGCTGGGGCCCAGGCTGGGCGCTGTGACCGTGCTCCTTTGGGAGGCTGGGCTGGGGGTGCCTCTGGCTGGAGCTGGGGCCATGCAGGAGCTGGTGGCGGGTGTGGAGAGGCTCAGGTTTGACTTGGAGACTGATGTGGAGCAGCAGAGGGGAGCCCAGCTCCTGCCCTTCTCGGGTATGTCCAGTAAGTCGGGGGACGGGGTCCTGGGGCAGCCCTGGGGGGGCGGCAGGGCTGCAGGAGGGGTAAGGGGAGCCCCAGCTGGAGCTCCCTGCTCTGCTGCACCCACCGCAGTGCCTGGGTCCCCCTCGGGTGGCCCCAAGCACTGCTCCCCTGGGGATGCCTCCGGCCCAGCCCTGCGAGGGAGCTGGGGTGCCCTCCTCCCCCCGATAACACGGGGGTCCCGGTGCTGGGGCCTGCGGGTGAGGCTCTCTCTGCCCTGCTTTCCCCGCAGAGCTGGGGGGGCTGTCTGCGAGCTCTTCACCCGGGGGCTGTGCACCAGGGGTGAGCGTCGGGAAGGGCTGGGGATGGGACCAGTGCCAATTTGCAAGATTTTGGGGACATTAGGGAGATTGTGCCCCCCTCTGCTCTGTCACCTCCCCCGTAGCCTTCTCCATGGCCCTATACCCACCAGGCGGGCAGTTCGGGGCACGAAGGCCGAACTCTGCTCAGAGCCCACCACCAAAACCCTTCGGAGCAGCGCTGCCAGCCCCGCTGCACCCAGGGGAGGGCTGGGGAGGGTCTGGGTGCCCGGTGCCTGGGACAGGCCCGTCGGTGACCCCCCGTCGGTGTCCGGGGGCCGCAGGCACGCAGTGCCCGTTCCGGCACGCGGGCGTGGAGCGGGCGGTGGTGTGCAAGCACTGGCTGCGCGGGCTGTGCAAGAAGGGCGACGGCTGCGGCTTCCTGCACGCCTACGACGTGACCAAGATGCCCGAGTGCTACTTCCACTCCAAGTTCGGTAAGTGCCGGACTGGGGGTCCTGGGGTTGTGGCCCCCAGCCCACCCCGCGTCCTTCGGGCCTGGCCTCGAGCTGTCGCCTGATGCCACCTCCTGTCTGCGGGGAGAAGCGCCACTGCCACTTGGCATGGGGACGCAAGCCCCCAGGCCAAGCCTGTGCACCCCACGGCACCTGGGTTTGTCCCAGCCCGCCGTCTTTTTGTGCTTTTTTTTCCCCCCGTTTGGCTTGGGGGAGCCTTGTCCCACCTTCTCCCCCCTTTGCTCCCACAGGGGAGTGCAGCAACAAGGACTGTCCCTTCCTGCACGTCGACGCCGCAGCGGACAACGGGGCCTGTCCCTGGTACGACCGAGGCTTCTGCAGGCACGGTGAGGCCCTGAGAAATGGGACATGCGCTGGGGTGAGCGGGGGCTGCCCGTGTTCCCCACCACTGGGGGTAGGAACCTGCACCCTGCTGCTGGCCCTGCCTCCCCCGAAGGGATGGAGCCGGAGCTGGGTGAACTGGGGTGGGTGGGTGGGTGGGTGGGCTGGGGGTGCCCAGCAGAGGTTTGGGCGCGGTGCCGTGTCCCTGCTGACGGGAGGCTCTCCCGTGTGCGGCAGGACCCTTGTGCAAGTACAAACACAGGCGGAGGGTGATGTGTGCCAACTACCTCGTCGGCTTCTGCCCAGAAGGACCCAAATGCAGATTCACGCAGTACGTACGGCGTGGGATGGCGGGGAGCTCAGCGTATGGCCGGCCTGGGACGGCTCGGGGACAGCCAGGGGACGGTCCCTGCCCCCAAGGCTGTGGCCCTTGTGGTATCTGGATCAAGGATGAGGATGCATTGAGGCTGCATCTAAATGAACCCCTCTAGTCTCTCCTTACTTCCGACCTGAGCTGGTGACAGCCCCAAGTCCCTGTGGGGACACCTGCACCCATCGGTTTGGGCCCCTGGGACAGCACTGGGAGGCTGTGGGAGGCATGGGGGGGCCAGGGGCTGCCACTTGCCACGTCCTGGGGGTAACTGCCTGTCCTTGTGCTCCCCTCCAGCCTCAAGGCCGGGCTGACGACCCGCAGCGCAGATCCAGCCAAGGTGACGCAGGGAGGGTCCCGTGCGGATCCCCCTCGAGCTGAAGCCCTCTCGTCTGTGTCCCTGCTCCAGTGCTCTTGTAGGAGCCAGGGGACTGCGGTGTCCGACTGCCTCGTGTCCCCCCAGGGAGCCGAGTGTCCTCGGGAGCTGGCGTGGCCGGCACCCGCTGCTGGCAGGGAGAGCAGCCCTGAGGATGCGCCACCTGCGGAACCCCCGCTGCCGGCCGCTGGCGCTGCGCAGCCCGGGGCCACCAGCAGCGTCCCCCCCAGCCTGCAGTGGCTGCTAGAACCAGGCACCTGCTTCAAGGTGGGTGGTTTTGGGGCTGGGAGCCCTGGGTGCAGTGATCCCACCTTTGTGGGATGGTGAAGCGCTACGGTGGGCGGCAGCATGAGGTGCGGGGGCTCTGAAAGTGGCTTTTTGAATCAGGGTGTGTTGAATCAGGGTGTGTTCTCTCCCTGGGCTGGGCTTTTTGGCCTGTGAGCCTGTCCCCAGACAGGGGATCCCCTTGTCTAAGGTGGCTGACAGCAATCCCAGGCAGCTGGGGTAGCACCTGGCTGGGAAGGAGGGCTGGAATAATCAAACCCCAAGTGATGCTGGGGTGAAGAAACTTCTTTAAGTGCTTGGCACGCAGCAGAGTAGCCCTGGAGAGCAGAGACCCCTTGTCTCTGTGGGGCAGGGGTTTGTTACAGTGAGAGGTCTTGGGCTGCTGCTTGTAGGCAAGAGCTGTGCCAGCTGAGGCTCCTTGGAAATGCTGGGACAAAAGCACGTGATAAAACAGCCCAGAGTTGATCTAGCACAAGCTTGACGGCTGTATCTCCTTGTTCCCTCCCCAGTGCGGACAGAAAGGTCACTACGCTGGCAAGTGTAGGAAGAATCAGCTGGAAATCCTGCTGGGAAAATGACTTGAGTGCTCCTGCAAGGAGAGGGGGAGGCCACAGGGCGATACACAGCACGACGGAGCCAGAGAGACTCCCACTAGGACAGCTGCTGGACTAGAAAAGCCAGTCGGTTTTGCTCAGCACTCGCTCACAGCTCTGCACAAGGAGCAAAGGAGGAATCACAGCGTCCTTAATGCAGCTGGAATTGCACTTCTCCATTCCCCCGGTGGTCACTGCCTGCTCCCTCCTGTGCAGCTGCGTTTGGATGGGGGCAGCGGGGAGGGGGCATGAGGAAATTACCAACCCACAGGTTTGAGGGGTGTGGGAACAGCTTCTGCCAGAGTCCTGGGCAGAGGAGGGTGTGGGTGTGCTGATCCCCTGTGAAGGGGGGCGAGAAACACCACGGTTGAGAACACACAGGGCTGAGCAGGAAAGGAAAATGCACAACGGCTTTTATTGCTGGTAAGGGGAGTTCTTGGTGAAATGCCTCTGACACAATACTTCTGCACCTCACTTGGAATAAAGAGTTCGTATTTTTGTTGCCTTTTTTTTTACCCTTCATGCCTGTAACATGACCAATGCTGCTTTTCCAGACATGTTCGGTGACGGCAGGCTACAACTAGCACTCTCATAACTGTCCTCGTTTGTCTGATGTCAGTTTGCCCTTTGGGCACAACAGCTAATCCAATGGATTTTCTTCCGCCAGAAATAGGGCACCGCGTTCTCAGTGCTGCTGCTTTAAAGCCTTCGCAGAGATCCTTCCTGTGGCTGTTTTGGTGCCCAGGCAGTCCCAGGGGTGCTGTGCTGGTGGTGAAGCAGGGGCTGGGACCCCTTTGTGGAACAGCTCTGCGGGGACCACCCTTCTCCTGGGGCTGGTAACAAAGCAAACAATCTTGTTGTGGAGAGGGGTAAGTAAAAGATGGGCAGTGCTGGGCACAGCTCTGCTAACTTAAGGGAATGATTATCCCCCTCTGCCACAATCAATCATATAATTTATTGCCAAAACACTGTAACATGTGTAGAGCAATCTATGCTAACCGCCTATGTCAGGGAACTGTCCTGTCCCTGACCTATCCAGCAAGAGACCCAAGCTGCTGCAAAGCAAAGTACAGGAGCTCTCCTGCAGACCCCTGAGGAGCCGCCCTAACGCTTTGTCCTTCAGTACTGAACGCTGCCTGACCCGCAGAGCAGTGACTGCAGGCTGTCAGCATCACCCCTCTGCCTGCCGGAGGGTAGCTGAAAAGCACCCCCTCAGCAGCAAGGATTTACGAGCTGTCTCTGACAGGAAGGGGGCCTCTGCTGGGTTCAATCCCTGTTGGGACGCTGGTCCAGAGAGCTTGTGCTGACTCCGTCAAATGGTTGTGATTGTTCCCTGGTTGCTGTTCCAGCTTCTTCAGTGGTACTTACGCCAGCGATTACACTCTAGCAAAACAGAGGGGGGAGGGAAGAGAAAAAAAAGTGTTAGCACGATGCTACTATGCTCAGGGACCGCGTGACATAGTACGCTGCCCAGCAGGGGTGAGCAGGAGTCTGACTACAGCTGTCTCTGTTTATGGGAGCAAGCCCTGGTGGGGAAACTACCTAACCACCACTTAAATCCCTTGTGTCATTTCTGAGGAAATCCAGGGAACGGGTTGTGTCCAGCGCTGGAACATCTCCCTCTGCTCCGTGCAGATTTAAAGAGCGCTCCCAACTGTTTCTGGCTCTCTCCAGGGAGAAGCTGTAAATCAGTAACTGTTACCAGCACCTTCATTAACTACATTCCTCTGCCTACCTAAGCCAAATCAGAACACTGTTCCCTGAGCTCTGGTACTAGTTTTAACTGTGACATATTTAAATGACTTCAGAGCTTGAAACAACATGAGTATCAGGCTTACCAACTGCTGCAAAAGGGGGAACTAGTGAAATAAGACATCAATAAGTAACTAAGACATCAAGAAGGACGTCTTACTGATATGCTGATAGCTCCAGCCGTAGCTGAGGATGCAGTATCCAGCCAGGAGCATGGAGACCCCAGCTGCTCCACCCTTCTTCACGTTGATGTATTTGTTGCAGTAACTGTTCCATGCTGTTGGAATAAAAACGCAGGGGTCAAACCACATACCGGTCACACAAATTTCATTGGTTTCCACGTCGCTCCCCAAAGCCAGATGGTTGGATCGACTGATTTATTTCTTTATAGACTGGCCCCCTGGACCAGGCTGCAGCAGCACGTTAGCAGATAAATCGGGTAAGTGGGACAATTCTGCCCCACGAGCTGGCAATTTAGCCTCACCTTTCTGCACTCCTCCAAGCAGCCCCCGGGGAGAGAAGTCACGGGTGGCCAGCCACGTGGGCAGCTCCCCCAGCCTGACATCCATCAGGCGCCTTTCTGCGAGGGGCCCTGTGAAACGAGAGGTCAGAGCGGTCAAAGGGAGGGAAACGAGGCCAACGCATGATGTGACCGTGTTCGCTGGACCGGGCGGTGAGTGCTGAGCTGCTGTACAGCGCTGTTCCTGGTGAGCTGACTTTGAGAGTGCTCAGAAAAGAAGAGCGATTCTCTCCCCCACAAAGCCAGCTGGCTCCACCAGCCCAAACACGCACGAGCCCATCTTAAACTGCTGGTTTTCCAGGCTGGGAAGGTTGCACAGGTAACATCCTTGGACTCTTTCAGGTCCGAACCCAGCAGCTCAGCGCTTCCTATTCCCGTTTACGTCTGACAGTTTAGCCTGACAGCACAGCAGCAGCAGCGCCGTGCGTTTCTTACGTTACCTCGCTGCCCTTCGGAGAAATTGCCCTCCGGCGTCTTCGTCGCGACCCCCGGCTCTCCCTGGAAAGGCCTCTCCGCAAACGCGCTCAGAGCCTGATAATTAGGCCGCAGCTCCGGAAACCACTCCAAACCCACGGCACCTGCCCGCGCGCTCCTGCCAGAGCCCCGGGAGAGGCAGATGGGCTGGCGCTGGGAGGCGCGGGGCAGGAACGGGGCATCCCGCCGCGCGTTCAGGAGGGGCCCGGTAACGCCGGCCATCTGCCGCTCGCTGCCACCGGGCTCCGGTGCTCCGGTTAGCTCATTTTTGGCCGTCCCTTCCACGCGACCTCCGGGCTGCTCCGCTGACAGACGGAGGCTCTCGCTGTGCGAAGCCGACCGGGGGGCTCCGTGCCCCGCGGCGCCTTCCCCGTGCCTCTGCCCCTCTCCTGGCCCGGTCCTCGCCGCTCCCCGCTGCGGGAGGAGCTCACCGGGGCTCGGTCTGCGGCCGGCTCCGCGTGCTTCACCCGCGCTGCAGCCACCGGGGCCGGGAGCTCCGCGCCCGGCAGCCTCCGGGCCAGCGGCTCCGGGAGCGGCTCCCTGCGGGCCGGGGCTGGGCCTTGCCCCGGGACCGGGACCGGGACCGGGACCGGGCCGCTCCCGGAGCACCACGGCGCGGTGCTTCTCGATGGCGACTTTCGGCCCTCGGCGCAGCTTCGCGGCGGCAGCCGCGGCCTCCTCGGGGCGGAGATCGAGGCTCCGGGCCACCTCCGCCTCGGTCCCGTTCCCGGTCCCGGTCCCGGCCGCCGCTTCCCCCCGCAGGCCCGGCGCGGCCTTGCAGTGCGGGAGGTGCGCGCGGAGCCTCCGGAAGTTCCTCTGACAGTACGGGCACCGCTGCGGCCCTCCCGACCCCTCCGCCATTCCCGGCACCGGGCCGCTTTCCCGTCAGGCACCTCCGCGGCCACCCCTACCGGCGGAGCACCGGGGCCGCTTGGGGACCTCAGCGGCGCGCGGCGCGCCTGCGCAGTGACGTTGCGCGGCGGAGGAAGGGGAGGGAGGGGGGGCAAGGGCGGGGGCGGTGCGGGCGGCGCGCATGCGCAGCGGGGCGGGGAGGCCGGAAGCGGAGAGCGGGGCCGGGCTGCGGGGCAGGCACCGGGCGCTGCCCGCCATGAGCTGCCGGCAGCCGCTGCCCAGCGAGCGCGGGGCGAGGCAGAGGTGGGCCGGGGGGGGGGCCGGTAAGGCCCGGGGGGGGTGGTTCCGGGGCTCGGTGCGGCCGGGCTGGGCGCTGGGGCCTGGTTGTGGGCGGCCGGGGGTTGAGCTCGGTGCAGGCCGCGGGGGGTGAGAGGCGGAGGGGGAGGGGGCGGCCGGCCCCGGGGAGGGAGAGGAGGAGGGGGAGGAGGCCGGGGGCTGAAGGCTGAGCCCGGTGGTGCAGGGCCCAGCCGGGACCGGCCCGGTTGTGCCCGGCCCCGGGGCCGTTTGGGTTCGCCACCGGGAGCCCCGGTGCTGTGCGCGCTGAGGGCCTGACGGAGCTGTGGGGTTGGTACGGGGGGGGGGGAAACAAACAAAGAAAAACAACGAATAATAATAATAATAATAATAATAATAAAAATAATAAAAAAAACCGTGTGCTGCCGCTGGGGGACGGCGGCCCGGGGGGGTTCCAGGCTTCTGCGCTGTGAGGCGGGGCTGATGTCACAAGGCCGGGGGGGGGGGGGGGGGAGTTGCCTCCCGGGGGGGTTCTGCGGCAGCTTGGGAGCAAAATTTGCTCCTGGCATTGGAAATAACACCGCTAGGGCCTGGGTTCAAGCGGTGTCAAACCGAGATGCTGAAGAAAATCGTCAGAAGCGTTAATTGTAGACGAAAATAAAGAAGATGAGCGTAACCGGGTATTTATGGGAAACGCGGTCGCTGCCGCGCCCTCCCCACCACTCTCCCCGGCCCGTCAGGTGGTGTTCGCAGCCCCCAGCTTATTTTTAGATTTGTAGGAAGCCCGGGAGCGCTGCAAGGCTGAGAACTGTCAAGTGTTTGTTTAGAAAGACAGATTTAGAAAGAAAGATCTAGAAAGGTCTTAACGGCAGGTCCCTGTCCCAGAAGCTGGTGCGAAAGCATCAGCCTGGCTACTTCGTGAGAGGGGCGATAATTTCCTCTCTTCTCCGTACACAACAGTTACAAAGGGGATATGAGTTCACAGCAGGCCAGAGATTGAAACGCGATCCTTACGAATTTACCAAGTTTTCTTGCTTTTATGTAGAATCACCCTTAGAGGGCAAAATATGCGGTAGATCGGTCGACTGCTAATGTGTTTTTCTTCTTTCTCCCTGATCTTTCCTCAGGAAGAGGAGGCGCAACGGCAATGAAGATGACAGCCACGTTCCCCAGACGAAGCGTAACACCAGGAACACCGTCCTTCAGGACTCGTGGGACACCGAGGTGAGAGCCTTCTCGGGCAGGTTTGGTTTCCTTTCATGCTGAATTTACATAATGGTTGGAGTATTCTTTGAAATTGTTTTCAGAGAGAGTAGTTAATGAAAACCCATTTTTTTTTTGCTTTGTGTACGAGGCCAGCTCTGTTAGGCGTTTAGAGACTGAAATCTGTAAAACGTGGTTTGGAAACTGGCACGTTTTCCACCGAAACTACACCAGAAAGTTTCTGTTGAGGTATTTCAAATACCGATGCCTAAATCCCAAATGAAGATACCAAAAAAAAACCCCACGTTTGCTGTCTGAAATGAGGTGCAGCGTATCCAGAACCAAGCAGATGACTTGGGGTGGGTTACAGGTGCCTGCGGTCACTTTGCCTGGCTGCCCGCCCTTCCAACTTTGCATTTTTTAGTAACGCGTTTATTTGTGGTGGAAAGGCAAAAAGCATTTCAACGTGTGTGATGCACAAAGTGCCCCTTGCAAGCAGCAGCGCTTCCGTGATTTAAAAAAAAAAAATGCTCTGGAAGAGCCTGGCAGTTGACTTGCTCATTTGCAGCTGAAACGCTTGACCTCCGACTCTCTGTTTCCACTTGTATTTGCTTTGATTTCTTTCTGGGTGTGCGATAAACTGCCTCCTGTTATCTCATGGCTCACGTGGCAGGTGTTCGAGGATCGTGTGATTCGCTAGCATCTGAGATTTTTTTTTTTAAAAAAAAAAAGCTGATTTCCAAACTGCCACCAGATTTCCTGAATTGTTGCCTGTATTAATCATCCGAACGCTCACTGTGCGCGTTTCTAGCTAGCGATGTAGTTCTGTTGCAAAACCTTCACGGAGAAGGGCCCGCATGAAGTGCGGGGGCTGCCTCCTCGTTTGTGTCTCTGGAAGTTAACGAGATTTAATTAATTTATTTTTTTTTAAAACAGCCTTGTTTTTCGTGCAGCCCTCTCACTCCAGAGACGGGCTGCGGTGAGTAATCCCACGGCACTGCTGTCGTGTTGAGCCGCGAACCGTGCTTTGACTGCACAAAACGTGTTGTGTAACTGAGCAACGTATCTGTTATCATACGGGAACGCCTTCAAATGTGCACTTTAAAAGGATACGAGGCTCTGCACCCCCCTCCCGTTCCTTTTGTGAGGGAGGCTTTTACCCAGCGCAGTTTTTTTTACAAGCGGTGACGTGACGGTGACGTCGTGTGGGAACGCTCCACCACGCTGGGGTGATTGTCCCAAAGAAAGTCGCCGTGACCAAAGACGTCCCTGTTACCTGCGCGGCTGTTTTTCCGGCAGTGAGGCTCGCTGGGATGAGGTTCTTTCTGCTCCTTGGGTATAACGGGTAGGGCCATGAGTAGCTGCTCGCCGCCTGACGCTGAATCGCTTGTCCAACAGGTTAAACACCTCCTCGGTGTAGAGTAGTTAATGGCTAAACGAGCTTTGTGGCGGGAGGAGGAAGAATGTAGTGTGGAACGAGGGATTGAAGTGGGAGGAGTGAAATTAAGACTATCAGGAGAACCCGCGATGGTGAGTGGCAGAAGCGCCTTCGCTTGTCATGTGAACGCTTTGGATGTTTGACTGGGCAAAGCTGTTAAAACGCCGAAATGGGAATAGCCTCGTGGTGGCCCCGCGAGAGCGGGGGACCTTGGCTCTGGCCTTATCTCCCGTTTCGTTTGGGGTGCTGCAAGCCAACAGCATGGTGTGAGCTGCCTGCCCTGCCACCGACAAGAGCGGAGTTAAACTGCTGGAGCTAACATGAGGACTGCTGCTTCACGCATGCCCTCGCGCTGTGAAAGTGTGTTTTAACACATTAAACCCCGACGTGCAGGCAGGGAGAACTCCGTGCTGTCGCTGCTGCAGTGGAGGAATGCGCCTGCTGGGCAGCGTTACCAAAATCAGCGTTCCCTTCCTCGAGGGAACAACATTCGCAGTGTCACCTACTGGTGGACAGAACTTTTTTTGTATTTTGCTCGTTTTCTTGCGATGTTGAGTCCCTGAGCGGAGCATGTCCAGAAATTGAAGCTGCGGGATCAAACTGGTATTATTCCAACATTTCTTTGAGGACTTCCTGGGCCGAGCGGAGAGATTCTTGTGCTTATAGTACACAAGTGCCTTTGAATGATGGCACTTTGAGGCTGTTGGCCATTTGTAATACTTGTACGCAGTTTCCTATTACTTTGCAGCCTACAAAGGGAGCTCTTGCCCGTTAAAAATCCCAGCGAGCTGTAGGAGAGAAACTAGGAGAGAAAGTGAGTATTGGGGGAGAGCAATTTGTAACTCCAAAGGATATGTGCAGGGAGAATTGCTTTTACTCTGAGGGCACAGGTGCACCTGCATTTTGTTAAACCTACATTTTGTTAAACATTTTGCCTCCCTTCAGCCGAAAGGTGACGGTTTTCTTCTTACAGAGCGTGGTTGGCTTGGGAACGTAACCTCAGTATGAAAATCAGGCAGACACCACTGAAACCGACCTCGGCTTATGGCAGGGTCTCTTTCCGTTTTCTGTCTTACTCTTCATAGCTGGCAGCAATGTGTAAGGCGAAGGGAATTTTTTGTTTTAGTGGCAGTTCGTGTGCAGGTTGCCCCTCAGTCCCTCACTTCCAGTCGTGCTGTGCGTGTGAGATAGGCCTGATGGAAAAGGATTTGCAGTTTTCTCCCACCTTATTGTCCTTCGTCCAGGGCAGGCAGCCTCTTTGACTTCAGCTGACTTCTGCAGGAGGGGAGCTGAGATTCTCTCTGATACCCATCAGCCCTGCTTCTTGGGAAATTGTTACGACGACGTGCAATTCCTGCAGTTCCTGGAACAAACCGCTCCTAGGTGACAGCCACGGGAAACCTCTGCTTCGCAGTTCGGCCCGTGGACTTACGCGCGACGGCAGTGGATGTTAAACATTAGCCAAGCAGAGCGCCTGCCGCCGCGTTTCGTTCCCTGTCAGCCTCTCCTCCGTCTTCTCCACTTACCAGGAGGGTGGCTTTCTGGTCCCCGCGGATACTCGCCTGTAAATTTAGCAAAAGCTCTTCCTGCTCCTGACATCTGCCAGCCTGCCCGTAAGGTGGGCAGAGCCGGGGGTCCTCGGAGGCGCCGCAGCCTGGGGAAACCACCAGTGGAAAGCTCTTTGCTCTGCTTTTTTCTGGGAGGGAAGGGAGTCTGAGGTGTTCTGGCTATCTCTTTTCCTTCCCGGATAACTTTCCTCTGCAAAACCTCATTTCTTGCGATTCCTCTTTGTTAGGCTGCCTGATGGCAGGATTCTGCAGAGCCTAGAAGCGCCGCTCTTCCCTCGGTGGAGGCTGCTGAGGCGGGGTAGCGGCCGCTTCTCTCGGATCAGAGTTTTTGTGTAGCACTGCAGCTACGCCCCTCTACGGACGTTACCCCGGTGAGGAAGGGCTGGTCTAAATCCTAACTGAACCCCGGTTATTTCTTTGTTAAACTCATCTCGAGAGCAGCAGGACCTGAGCTCTTTCTTAAGCTCCTGTCATTAGTGATCGAGACGCTACCTCACAGATCAGCAGGTGAATGCAGTTAAATAGTTTTCCCACAAATGTCCAGGTTAAAATTCTGTACCTACAATGCTAAGAGGGGCTGGCGAGTCAGGTAAACCATGAGGTGCCCTTTTGTTACTTATGGCGCTCGTAAACTTGCGTAGGGCCGCTTTCTTTAGCCCTTTTGCTTTGTTTCATTGTGTAGATGCTTGTCGTTGCTGACATGATGACTTTAAGGCTTCTTTTTTTGTCTAATTGTAGTCCAAATGCGTAACAGAATGTGCACCACAGCCTGGGGAAATGGTAGGTCCATGACATGGTTTGGGCAATAACGGGCTTCACGTGCTAGTGAATTTTTGCATTAGAGAAATGGAAATAAAGAGGGTCTGACGGATCTACCAACAGCCTTAGATGTAGGAAGCACGTCCCAGGACACAGTCTCTGCTTAAAAAATCAAAATAAAATCAGACATGCATAAAATAATCATTACTAACAGCTCTAAAATGTTTGTTCTGTTAAGATGTGATGCTTCAGTAGTAAGTAACAAATACTAGCTTCTCATTTTGATCTTTACCTTGATTTTCAGAAGGTGGCTGTAACGAAAAACAGTAAGGAACACAGACTAAAAGGAAACAAAGTGTCCTGTGCGGTGGGTTTCTCTCCAAGGCTGCTGTGACTGGTTAAGCGTAACAGCATTGCATTTCAGTTCTCTGTGCTTCTGTGCGAAATGAGGTGGGCTAGCAAGCACCATTTCGCAGCTCCTCTCTGTCCTTCTGGTGTCCTCTCCCTCTCCGGCGTTAGCAGCAGTAGACAGAGGAGCTCGTTGCTCGCGTAGTTACATCTGCTGCTTCCTTAAGAATGACTTCACGTGTTTTTTGTTGTTTTTTTTTGTTGTTGTTTTCTCCTTGCTAGAACCTAACACGCCAGCACGGGTGCAGCCTCAGTGCTGGTGCCTCGCTTGCTGTACTGCACCAGAACCGAAGCATTTTCGGTGCTTAGCAAAACAAACTCAACGCGGTTGAACTGTAACGACCAGCTGCGGAGTCAGTGCCACGGGGCTTCCGGGTGGCGTTGTGGTCCGCTTCAAACATTTGTGCAGTGGCTTCCCGGGCCTCGCTCAGGTGCAGCTTGCACCGTTCTTTACATCTCCTCCAAAGCGAGGCCTCCTGGATGTGGTGCTGACTGTTAAATTGCTCTTGACTTCTTTAAATTTGCCTTCCTCTGCTGTGGCCACCAAGCTTTGGCTTCTGTGGTTTTAACTCACTGCTTTAAAAAGTGGGCTTTCCTAGCTGCTGTCACTGATGCTGGCTGCTTGTTTGATTTTACATCTCACGGGATGGCAAAGTAGTCGTTCTCTGACTCTTGAGCACCTGAATCTTTGCATTTTTTTCCCCCGAGCAGCCTATCACACACTATTAAAATATTTCAGCTGTAACTAACAGAAACCTTTCATTATCAGCCCTTAAAATGGTATAAAACAGTTTTATGTCTTTGAAACACTGAAAATGATGGCTAATGCTCTTCAGTCATTACCATAAAGCGTGCTTATCCTAATGCTAACAAATGAGCCCTGTCCTCTATGGCAGCTAAAGTTCTCTTCTCTGTGTGGAAGTATTTAATGGCCATCATTTTTCCACTGTTGTGTCAAGTAAATTGTTACGGAAAGCTAACGGCTGACATTGCAGTCCCAGTACTTAACTGGGAGAAGAGTATGTGTGCATGTGGAAGTGTTCAAAGACCTAAAACGGGAATCGTGTTGCGTATGTCCTTAACAGCCTGTTGCTTTGGATGCTTCAGATCACTTCTTAGAAAAACTGACCTGTAGAAAAATGCTTTGCATGGTGCTTACCTAAAACATCTGCTAAACCAGAAGTGACAGATGTGAAGGTGGTACAGCTTTTTTTTCCTTACGCCCTGCCTGCCTTTACTGACCCGTGCGGCTCAGTAGGAATATTCTTTATTTTCCAGTTCTCGGATGAGTTTGGCAAACTTCACTATTGCTAAAACGTGGGTCATGGGGGCAGAGCTGATGGGCCTGAAATGGAAAGTTCGCAATCCGGCGTGCTGGAGGTCAGCGAACCTCCGGGTGAAAGCTCGCTCATCCCTTCAGCTCTGGGACGCTTTCCGTGCGTGGGCAATAACCGCAGCTCTGAATGCCGAGAAAGCACTTGGTGGGTTTTCTTTTGGCCATCGGGCTGAATACAAGCCCGGAAATCTGGAAGGGAGGGGCTTACTGCAAAGAGTGTTTGCTTGACTAAGGTATTTCGTCGTGGACAGGAGAGAAAAATGTTGTTTTGCTGTTAATGTTCTCTTTGTCTCAGTCCTCCAGCAGCGATAGCGGCAGCAGCAGCAGCAGCAGCTGTAGTAGCAGTAGCATCAACAGCCCTGACAGAGCAAGCGGTCCAGAAACCAGCCTAAACCCGATAATTGCAGGATCCAGTCCTGTCTCCTCTCAGTCCTTCCATGAGCAGTCTGCACTAAGTCAAGGTCCTTACTTCCACATCAACCAGATCCTGAAGGAGGCACACTTTCACAGCTTACAGAGCCGGGGACGCCCTCCTACATGATGAACCAGCAGTTCCTTGCCTTCTGTGAAGGGACAGCACTGTGTAGATTTGATATTTCAACTTCAAGTTTGTTAAAATGGAATTGCACAAAATGCCTGTTGCCTTTTCAGTCTATATTTGAAATAACAGGTTAACAGGAAATTGTTTACTTGTGGTTTGCTGCACTATTGCAATGCAAAAGGGGCTTTGAAGCAATTTTTATAGGATTCTTTTTGGGGTGGTTATAAAGTACATGTCCAGAGGAGACCGAGGAATCCACATCTGTGTTATAGGATTGCATAATGTCCAATTCCATTGACTGCCTAATCTGTTTGTTAGCAGTTTGTTGCTTTATGTAAAATTCTTTCGAACATTCATCTTCAGTTTTATAAGTCTTTTTTTAATTTCAATAAACTAGTAAAAAAATATTTGGCAAAAATATTTTTTGAGCATTTAGAAGTAACAGAACAGTAATAGGTGCTGTCACTGGAATCCATTAAGACTGATCCAGCTGTAAGCTCTCAGCCCGGTTTGGTGTATGACGAGCTCTATTTTGCTTGATCTTTACTGTTGCAGTATTGAAAAGAAATTGTGAAACTAGAACCAGGAAAGCTTAGGCAGCTGTAGCCAAAATACCAGGTGCCTGCTGGGTTTGTAGAGAGGTATCTGCTGAGAATAGCCTGGGGAGGAGCTTTTGGAGGAAAGAGCAAACTTACATTGCTTTGATACCAATTTCTAGCTGTGAAATGTTTGTGTTTTTTTTTTGTTATACTGTGTAGTTTTATTTCTTTAATTTAACTCCTAAGGAATAGAAAGCGCAGGAGTAGCTAGAGCGCCGTTCCAGCATGCAAAGTACAAGGACTTTCCTGACCTGTGCCTGGTTCACGCGGCATTGCTATCATCTGGCTAAGAACGGCAAAGTTCTTCTCTTCTGGCAGCACCAGCGGAGGTGTCACCAGCCCCTGCTGAGGGCAGAGCCTTCTCAGTGAAGATGAATATACAGACAAACTTCTGATTTTTTTTTTTTATTGAATCACTTGGTCATGCCAGAAAGCCATCCCAGCTTGAAGAGAGAAGGCGCAGCTGTGTCTTCCTCCTCGGTTACAAGCTGCCTGAACAAGGAGCCAGGGCGCGATGCCTCGTCTTCTGCTCTTGTGAGTGCAGGAGGCGGAACCTGTTTGTTTTAAAAACCAGAGTCAGAAACTATTACAGCACACCTTCGACTTATTCCCTACCCTCGTCTACAGTAGCTGCAAGGAGGCGCAGACTACACCGGAACAGCTGTTCCCAGACAACTTGAGCCTGAACCACAACGTAACTGTTTCCACTCCTGGTGGTTAGTGACAAGCAGAGGCAGGTCTGAGTGGCAGATGCACAGCTTTTTGCTGCTGTTAGCAAGCTAACTTTTCAGATGTCATCCAGTGCTCCAAGATGATCATTCTGTGCAGCAAAGAGAGGGCTGCTGCTCTTAGAGCAAGGGGGTAATAATGATAAAAGCACAGCTGTTGCCTGTGCGGAGTTGTTCTTGAGTAACTGGACTTCAACCTCTGCTTTATCATAAAAGGAACAAGCAATTCTGTGAAGTGGGGCTAATGCAAATATACACGTGCCACCACAGCCAATGCTGCTGCCACAGCAGGGGAGTGGTAGAAGCGAGACAAACGTCACTGCACGCTCTGCACGCTACTACAGCTGAGGTGTAAGAGGTAAAGAATACCCTTACTGTGAAGCTTTGGGCTTTTAAACAACTCTGCTACTATGTCTGGTTCTTAATTCTTCTGAATAATGGAGAGTGAGTGTTGCAGAGTAAAGGCTAGCATTTCAAGTAACACTCTGCTCTGATAAAAACGTCTTTACTCTTCCATCCCAGTTGAAGACATGTTATCGTTGATGGATTATTGGATTGTTTGTGGCTAACGGAAAAGTCACCAATTCCTGCTTCCTGTAGCAGTGAGGTATTCCTTGGCTCTCAATCCTCAGCACAGAGAGTTCCAGCTAAGCAAATGCTTTAAACTGGAGGAAACGTAGCAACATCGTGGTTGTCTACTAATAAAACTCGGAAGCAAGACAATGCAGAGCCTTTGCAAGAGAAGCAAGCCACTCTGTTCACACAGGCTTAAATACCCAAGCCAGGCTTCGTCAGGAGTTAAAGGTCAGCATCGCACTGGAAGGGAGTTCAAATAATTAGATAGTATCCTTCAACGTTTCTTGCAGCTATCCTTAAATAAATTAAGTTGTTTAAGAATTGATCTCAAAATGACTCATCTGTGCAAGTCTTCACTGCATTTTCATGGTAGTTATTGCCTATGTTTTACCGCAGAGCAGCAAGCCCCCAAAGTATCCAGGGGCCATCAGGGTTTGTTTTTTTTTTTTGAGGGTCAAGGGGAAATCCAAACCGTCTCATGCTGTGTTGCCGTAATGGTCCTCATTTTACACAAAATAAAAATCAGGTTAAATATTAACTCTCTGGTTACTTTCTTCTTTCTCTGCAAGCCCTAGTGTTGGTGCACTGGCAAAAAGTTAACGCGGCTCTGTTCTACCAACCTGAACTCTTTCTGTGTTCCTGGTCCCAGACTTGGCCTTTCGCGAGCTTGACATACTCAGCGGCAGAAGTCCAAATCTTAAAAGAGACGGAAGTAAGAAATGCAGTCGGTCACAGGGAAGCAGCAGTTCTGGACTTGCTTCCTGAAGAGATGGGGGAACGCACAGAAGAGAGCCGAGCGACTTACCTTATCTGGCTGGATGCTAAGGGCAAGATATTGTGGAGCTCCTGGGAGCTGAGAGCGCTGCTTCTGCTCGTGTACTGGTTCTCTGTCCCGGTCAGCAAGCCGAAGAGAACCTAGAAGGCATGAAGGAGCTGTTGGCATTTGGGGGCATCCGCAGAGCTGACCACACAACAGTACACGGCTGCTGAGTCTGCTGGTGCTGCACAACACTTGTGCTTGGTTTAAGTTTCACTACAAAGCGTCTCCCCTTCCCCCTTATAGCCCCTGCTTTTAATTGGCACTGCTCGCTGTTACCCTAGTTGAGCTCTAGGCCTGTTTCAGCACTGCTTAACCCAATTAGCATTGCACAGGCTCCAGTGAATCCTGTGAGATAAACTTCAGCCAACTCCACGCATGATTACGTGCTGCTCAGCCAGCTCAGCGAGCTCCTCTTATCGCCGGCTGGCATTAAATACCCTTCCCCTTCCTGAGCAAGTGCCAGTGGTTATCTTTGGACGTTAAGCAGTTTACAGCGCCACCACAGCTGCCCTTCAGAGTGTGTTTTGCAGCGCTGCTTCCTGGGGTGTGCGTTCCTTTTCCTGCACTTACAGATGTTCGCTGAACCAGGCGATTGAGGTTGCCGTTTAAGTGCGGAGTAAAAACGTCCAAGTCAAACGGGTCGATGTGCCCCTCCAGGAAGTCGGTCACCTTCTCGATCCTACAAGCAGAGGAGATCTGTCAGTGCTCACATCTTAGCGAGGGCTGGGACACAAGGATGGCTGCCAGCATCAATGGGGTGGTCAACCGACTGCTAATAGCTGAGCCCCAGAATTACGCTGCACCTGGAGTCATGCTTGATCCTGCTGGTCTTTGCTTCCTCACTCTTCGCTGTCAAGATGATATTCAGGTACCGCAGATCGTAGAGCAACTGCAGAGCTCTGTTCTGGGTCATGGGGAAGGCGCCTGCTCTCTGCAAATAGGAAAAGGGCTCTTCGCTCGCACTGCAACACGGCTGACAAAGGACTGCGTCGGGGTAAACGTTTCAAATCATCAGCCCCAAGAAACAACCAGCACAACTGAACCGCTCTGAGCACGCTCTGCTGTCAGATCCCTTTTTGCCTCATTTTTGGGGAGGCAAGGGAAGAGCACAGTCACCACTCCTAGTTCTCCCAGGTGTGTGTTTCCTTTTCCAAGGGACGGGAGCGCACATATTGCCAACTGCCCAACGACCCTCGCATCCCACGCCAGCTGGAGCAAGGACTGATCCTACTCACGTACCTTCTCCTGCTTCTCCTCCACGAGCTTTTCATAAGCAGCAAGCACTTCTGCCATGCAGGTCTTCAGCAGCTCCTGCAAAGTGACTTTCGGCAGAGTGTGGCCCCCGACCCGGTTCACCTCTTGGCACAGGCTGAAGAGGAGGCCCTGGACGTACCAGGACGGCTATTTAACAAAACAGCGTTATTGGTCACAGGGGCTGTAAGCGTCGTTAGCTCTATCGGCAGCACAATGCCATTTCAGTTCTTAGGAGCTTCCTACTTCCTCAGCAACCACAGAGCTCTGCCACTGACAGCGACCTGCCCCTGTAGTGGGATTTAAACTTTCATGGGTTTTAAACCTACTGCCACGTCAGGCTTTTGGTTATCGCAGTCCTGAAAGCCTCCCAACTACTTTTTCCAGAGGTTTTGATCTGAGCCCTCAGGCTTTGCAGCCCCCCTGTTGCAGTCCCATCCTTCAGTGCAACCAATTTCCATGGAGTCTCTCTCTTGTGGGCCCCTATGTGTAAACCAGGCATAACTCCTCCTTTCACTCAGCTTTATAAGATCTGGGCCAATCTTAATCATTTCAACACGCAGCAGCAACTACCGAATTTCCTTCCTCTGACCTCTGTCCTTAGATGAGTATTGCAGAGCAAACAACAGCACCAGAGGGTGATTGCCCCGTGCTCAGAGCACCAGGAAAACTTCGGGGCAGATCAGCACCATTTGACAAAGCAGTGGGTTTGGAAAACAGCACTTTTTTCCTCCCAACAGATCATTTCTCTGCATTTACCAAGAGGATGTTCCTCATACCTGCATAGGCAGCCGGATCTTTGATGTTACGCTGTTTCCAGACTCGGTCTCCTCCTGAATTTCAGTCTCATCCCAGTTGGTGGCTGTAGCCAAGACAGAGCCAGCTGTATCTAGCAGCAACGTGTGGGTAAAGCACTGAACCAGAGCCTACAGCGCAAAACACAAAAGCACCCAGTCACAGGACAGCTCTAGTGGCAGTACCGAGGGACGGGCAGCCCACTCCTGCCTGCAGAGAGGCCAACCCCCCACAGCCCCCCCAAGCCTCCCAGGTGAACGTTTCCCACTGGATGCCACCTCTGAGCTGCCGCCACCTCATCTCCCACAGGCTGACTGAGCACCACGGAGCCCAGAGCGAGCTCAGCAGCCAGCCACAGGGAGCTGAGCGAGCGAAACCCCCCGCAGAAAGTGGTTGTGATGAGCAGCAGCTCCTTACTTTGGTGACAGCGGAGCTCCAGATCTGGTAAGCAACCAGGCTCTGCTGCAGGAGTTCTGCCTTCACCTCCTGCCACTTGGCCTGCACTGGGTTCACTTCTTGGGCTTTCCCCTTCCCCAGCTTCTTGGCGGAGCGGGTTTCCTTCAGCGCCGTCTCCGCGCCGCCCGACTGGCCCAGGATACATTGCTTGAGGTGAGGGCAAAGCTCGCTCAGGGACTGGCAGAGCCTGGCCATGAAGAGGACAGCATTGAGCCTGCTATCGCTGGGAGCACCTGCCTGTCCCTCCAGCAGGCTCTGGGCGCTCTGGAGCTCTTCTCGCACGCAGCCCAGTACGTGGTGGATGCAGGCGACGCAGCGGTCGCGCAGCAAGCCCTCCACCAGCCCGGTGTCAGCGTAGCGGTCAAAGGCTGAGCGAGGCTGCGAGGCGGGAGCAGCCTCCTTGGTGGCCGAGGGCTCCGCGGGAAGGTAAGAGAGGAGGTCGTCCAGCCTGGCTTTCAGCTTCAAGTCCAGAGCCGAGCAGAAGCTCTGCACGCACGGGGTGAGCGCCTGGGCCTTCATGGACAGCCCGCTCTTGGCAAACTGGCTGCGGTTTGCCACGTTGACCCAGGCGGCGTCCGCGGGCAGATCGCTGGAGCTCTCCGACCACAGGAACAAGGCCACGTTGTGCTCAAACTGGACGTGCTTGCTCAGGGCAGAGGCGGTGGATTTGACTTCGAGTTCCTGCAGGGCTAAGACGAGAAGCTGTTTGGAGCTGCTCGAGATGGATTCAAAGCCCTCTTTGGTCAGCGTCTGGAAAATAAGGAAAAAAAACAGCTTTTCCACGTGCCTCCTGTCACAGAGCACTTAGTGCTAACAGCACCAGTGGCCTGTCTGAGACAACAAGAGAGGGAACAGAGCAAGGCTGCTCGTGAATTGCTGCAGCAAAGCACTCACCTCCAGCCTGTCCAGGAAGAGCTGCCGCAGCAGGTCCTCCCAAAAGGACGCAGGCTTGTCCAAAAGGCGACGGCACACCACGTCCCAGTTCTGGCTCACGGACTCGCTCGTGAGCAGCTCCCAGACCGCATCGCGGATCCCCGCGAGGCCTTTCAAGCTCTTCACGTAGACCAGCAGGTTGCTGACCCCAGCCCTGATATCATCGCTGCACCTGCAGGCAACGTTGTGCTTCAGACTTGCTCGGACACAGCCCCACAGAACCCAGGAGAAAATGTGCTACGTCGAGGTGGGGGAATCGTTGATCTGTCAGTAGGAGGCTTGACCTGCAGAAGCACTTGCAGGGCCAAGTGTATTTCTAATTCTCAGCCAGGCAGCCACACCCTGCATCCCAGCAGGGAAGCCACGTGCCCTGCACTGGGAATCAAGGGCTGCAGCGGGTGTCAAAGCCAGGAGCACCCCAGGAACACCCCGGCCATGCTAATTGCCCCTCACTGCAAGCCAGCCCTGGCAGGCAGAGGCTCTGGGAAAGGTTGCTGGAGAAATATCCCATGGCCAGCGTGCTCCCCGTGGGGGGGCTGCAGCTGATGGCAGGGACCAGCTGGCCAGCCCAGCAGCAGCTCCACGGGGTAACGAGGTGGGACTGATACCAATGCACGAGTAACGAGGCTGCTGAGGGGCTGCACGGGCTGTCTGCACCCTCAGGGTGGGAGGGGGTGGAGCTGAGAACTCTATAAAGGGGGATCTGGTTGCACCCACACACCCTGGGCAAGGACAGCAAGAAGGAAGGACGTGCTGGACCAAGAGCCCCAGGAGACAGGTAAGGGATTTCCTTCTCATTTACTCCTGACGCTTTTTTGCTGGTGGTTATGGCAGCGTAAAGTAGCTCTAGACAAATATTGCTGTGCAGTCCTGAGTTAGCCTGTGTGCCGTACTGTATCCAAGTGCTACAGCCTGATTATTAAGCCTGTGCTGTGCTGCTTCTGGCCATTTAATTGCAAGGGAGAGGGAGTGCTGAGCAAGGAGCCAGCAGAAAATGCAGCCTACCAGGAGTTAGTTCTGCTTTGTCGGTGAGCTTGGCTTTGCTTTGTGCTGCTGCCTTGACAATGAGACCTTGTGATATCTGGGAGAGCCCTGCGCAGGGGGAACAGTGTAACACTCACATGGCAATCCACTTCTGCAGCGTGTCTCTGAGGTAGTCCTGGCTGATGGGGTGGGCCAGGGTCCGCAGGGTTGGCTGGAACTCCACCACAGACTCTGGGAGGTACCTGAACCAGCTGCTCAGCTTCACCTCGTCCTCCAGGACCCCGCCTTTCCCTGGAAGCACAAGGGATGGGGGAGTCAGCCCAGCACAGGGGGGGGCCTCCTGCCTGCAAACAGAGCTGTTGCTGGCCGGGTGCTCACCTGCTGCGTGCTGGCCCGTGGTGCTCTCCAGGGTGGAGAAGAGCAAGCCGCAGGGCAGGGCTGGATCTGGTGGCATCCCTTCTGGCATCATGTAGAAGAGTGCATAAGCCTGGTACAGAGTGGTGGTTAGCAGCTCCATCAGTGAACACACCTGAGCTTTTATTCCTGCACCTGCAAAAAAAAAAAAGCCTTTCAGTGGAGGTAGCCCCTTCAACACAAGTGTGACCAGTCCCCTGTGTTTCAAGGCCTGCGGGTCTGGTGAAACCCCCCAGGGATGGGCTGGAGGGCACAGGGCTCAGCCCCATGTATCACCTGCTTCCTGGTTAAAGGTGAGCTTGACTTTAGCTCCTGAGAGCTGTTAATTCAGCGCTGTGGCAAAATGCACATCCCCAGCATCACGAGCTCTACAGGACTAAGCCACCCACTCTGGTACTTGGGTACCGCAGGGCAAGAGGGAGAGGAAGTTCCTTTTTTGACCTCAAAAAGGAGGCAGCCCCGTTGTACCGACCGTGGTGCGGCTGGTTGAGGAGCTGCTGGATCGCCAGCTTCCTGGCCAGGAGGAAGTCTGCGAGGGCCTGGCGCGGAGAGCTGTCCTCCAGGAGCATGATGGCACACAAGGCTTCTGCCACCGCCTGGTCCGACACGGTCTGACACTTGAGCAGGGACTTGCTCTCCTGCAGGATGGTGGATCTGGCAAGGAAAGGAACCAGGCAGTAACCAAGGGCTGGAGGGAGGCGGTTCAGTGTTTGACAGATATGTTTGGGCTTGGTTAAGTGATCCTGAGCAGAAAGAGCACACGGTGCTCACAGCAAACACCTGCTGGTCCTTTGTAACCCACCACAAGCCCCTGAGGACACTGATGGCTCTCCATTTCAGAGGAGGGCTCTCCAGCTGCTACACAGCCAGCTGAGGAGCTCCTGCCTGGCAGGCTTGACAGGCTTTGTGACAAGGGCAGTGACAGCCGGGGAGCATCTCCTGCATCCCACCGAGGCGTCGGGAAACCTTCCCGAGGGCGATGCCCACCTGAAGTGGCTGGCGGCGGCCACCTGCCGCAGCAGGATGGGGAAGCGGGCGAGGACGGGGCTGTAGCGGGCGCGGGGGGCGTCAAGCTGCAGCAGGCCGTGGAGGTGGCGGCACAGCAGGTAGAGGCGGGCGGCGGGCAGGTAGCGGCCGGCCTCCATGGCGCCCCAAGCCCGCTCGGGGATGTCCAGCAGCAGCTTCAGCTGCGCCGCAGCTCGGTACAGCTTCTCCGGCACCCGCGGCGGAGCCTGGAGGGGGAGAACCGGGGGGGCTGAGGAGGAGGAGGAGGAGGACAGGGGCTGAGGAGGGGGGGGAGGGAGGAAGGGGGGCTGAGGGGGAGACCGGGGGGGCTGGGGAGGGTGAAGAGGGGGAAGAAGGGGGGCTGGGGAGCGGGGAAGGACGGGGGGCTGGGGGGGGAGAAGAGGGGGGAGGACAGGGGGGGAGAAGGGGGGCTGGATGGGGAGGACAGGGGGCTGGGGGAAGGATGACCGGGGGGCTGAGGATGGGAAGGATGGGGGGCTGAGAAGGGGGAGAAAGGGGGGCTGGGGGGGGGGGAGGACCGGGCTCGGCTCCCCCGCTCCCCGCCGCCCCCTCCCGGTCCCCCCCGTGCCCTCACCGGCGGAGCAGGGCCGGGCCGTGCCGCGCCGCCCCGCTGCAGCCCCCTGACGGCTCCCAGCAGGCGCTCGGCGCTCAGCCGCATCTCGGCGATGGTGTCGGCCGCCTCGATGAGGTCGCGGTAGCGCTCGCCCACCATCTGCCGCAGCTCCTCGCGCTTCTGCTCGATACCGGCCCGCAGCCGCCGCTCCGCCGCCCGCAGCTCCGCCGCCGTGTGGGCCTCGAACAGCGCCTCGGCCTCCGCCGCCCGCGCCGCCATGGCCGCCATCACCGTCCCCCCTTCCCCCCGCCTCCCGGCGGCAGTGACGCGGCCGCCGCCATCTTGGCGTCGGGCAGGGCCCGCTTCCGTCGGCGGCCGCCGCCGCCATGTTTGTGCAGGGCACGGGTTGCCATAGCAACGCGGCCTAGCCCCGGGGGGGAGTAGTAGAACCGCAGCGTTTTGTCCGTTTTTTTTCCGTTTTTCGCATGAAACGAGCTCGGCTCCGCAGCCTGGGGGTGTCAGTCCCGCTCCGCAAACCTCGAACTCGGGTTTGGGCCCGGCTCCCTCAGCCCGGGGGTGCGGTACGGGCCTGGCCCCGCCGCCCCGGGGGGCTCACGGGCAGGCCGGGCCCCGGCGCGGGGCGGCCCCGCAGCGCTCCGGGGCAGGCCCGGGCACAGAACCGGGCTCGGCCCCAGCCCCGAGCTCGGGGCTCCCGAGCAGCGCTAGGTGGAGCCAGCGGCACGGCCCAGCCTGGGTTTAGCCCCGGGGCTGCTGCCAGGGAGCAGGAGGGCAAGGCTGCTTGCTGGGGGGGGGTCTGAGGCCCAGCTCGGCACGCCTGGAGTTTCAAATAAATGTGTTTTAATAAATAAATGTGTTTTAATAAATGTCGCTTATAGGTCTGGCAAAATCACGCTGCGTCAAACTGTGTGTGTGTGTGTGGAGGTGGCTCAGCTGGAATGTACCCGTTGGAAGCAGAAGGGCCCCTCTGATCAGAACTTTTTTCCTCCCCCTGCCTCTCTTCTTTACGTAGCTCCGACCTGAAGCACACGCACTTGGTATCATCTCACGTTTTCAGCCTGTGGAGGCAGAATGAAATCAGCACACGCTTTATTTTATTTTTATTTTTTTGGGCGGGTTGCGAAATCTTCCCAGGGCAGTCGTTGGCTTTCTTGTACCAGCACTCATGTAAAGATTTAATGTTTTCTGACGGTAACCTAGATACATCTCTGTGCACGTCCTTCTGCGTGCATATCTATAGTTATACATAAATCTGACCAGAAAAGCCCCCTGCAGCCAACATTTGGCGCCTAACACTGACTCAGTCAGCTCTAATGCAGAAGGCACAGCAAGAGCTTTCTTAGAAATCCTTGTCCATGGAGGAAAATCCTGTCCCAGCTATCTGCAAGGAACAGATCTCGAGGGGCAGGGCAGCAGCACGGTGCCGATTGCCCACACCGGGCTCGTCAGAAGAGCACCCAGTGCACGGGTGCTGCTCGTGTCCTGGAGTGCGAGTGCATGGTCTTGGCAGAGAGGCTGTTGGTGCAGATAGTTCTGCTTAGTTTTTACCCAAATCCTGTGAAACCGTGTTTGTGCTGCAAATGGGGTGTGTGTGTAAATCATGCTTGTTTTGAAGGGGGTTATTTTCATGGAAAATGTTGATAGCAAAGCTGGCTTGTGCAGCCAGTCAGCGCTGCTGGCTGCAGCGAGTTGGACTTTTCAGTTTATCATGGAGCCAATTTCTATACGTCTGCAGTAAAGATCTGTGTTTCCCTGGTAATACACCTTGTCTCCAAGCACACACGCTAATGCGTTCGCACCCCCCTCCCAGTGCTGTTTTCTCCAGCAGATTAAATCTCTGGTGGTGGCGATTTGCTCTCTGATCTCTCCAGAAGCAGCACAGGGCTGCTGCCACCTTGAAGACCAGTTTCTGCCTTTCAGCTGTTCGCAGCGAGTTGCTGCCACCCCCTGCCCTCGCGGTTATTTGTCGTCATTCTTCACCTGTGACCCATCGGGTTTAGTGTTTGGTGCTGGCACATCGAGTTTAGTGTTCGGTACAGACAGACATGTCTGTACCTCGGGTGCTCTGAGTTTGTGCTGACCTGGCGTGATCCTGAGCTTTTGGGGCAAACCCAGCTCTCCTGCTGGGGGTGTTAGAGCGTAACGGGTGTGGGGGGCCGCTGGAGGGGATTGCATGTGCACCGTCCCTCGGTGAGACTCCAGGTCTGGTGCCTTTGGTCCTCCAGGGAGGATTCCAAGCCCCCCTATACCTACGCTGCTCCTGCCCAGCTCTGACACATGCACAGAAATTCAGAAACCGTAGGAAAACCTTTACTTCCCTCCCACCCCCCCTCAGCATTTCCTTCCCTGTGAGACTGGCAGCGCGAAGGCTCAGCTCCACATCCAGGCTTTGAGAGACAGCATATTGCTCGGAAGAGAAAGGCTTAAAGCAGAAACGCTCTCCATCATGTTCCAGTCACAATGTCTTACACCAGACCCACGCACACCACACAGAGCACGGATATAGATACGGGGGGGTGTATGTACAGGACGTGGGCAGCGCGGCGCTGCGGGGGGACCGCTCCCCGGCGCTGGAGCCCCAGCTTGGCAGGGAAGGGCTCCGCATTTAGCAAGGGCTGAAGCTCTTCTCCTGCTGGTGTCACCTCCCAGCACGGCAGCGGCTTCCGTGGGCCCTTCTGCCTCTGCAGCCAGCCCCGCGGGGGAGCCAGGGAACCCCAAAGGGCTCGGTCCGATTCTCTCCTGAATGCTGATTGTGGCACGCACAGCGGGACAGGGGTGCAGAGTGTCTCTACGGCATCAGCGATAACAAAACCCTTTGCTGGCGTGTCTGGTATATATACATATGTACAGTCACCCGTCCCTTCCCTCCCGACCGCGCAGCGTGGGCTGGGACTGCTGGGTGCCCAGGCATCCCTTGCCCTTGCATCCCTTGTCTCCTTGTGGTCAGACAGAGGCAGGTTCCCCTGATCCCAGCTGGAGCCGTGTCCTCGTGCTCTTGCTTTTTGCAGTCCTGGAGGGAGCAGGGTGAAATCCAGCAGGAGGTACGAGCTGGGGATCGCAGGCGGGCAGAGGAGGGCAGAGGTGTCTCAGGGCCACAAGCAGCAGCTGGCTTTTCAGACCTAGGGATGGGGGTGGGTCACGGTTGGGGTCTGCTGCGCCCTTTGCTCTGGCCTTGCCGGTGATCTCCCTGTGCGCAGCCCGGGGCAGGGCGTGCGGTCAGGGGGTAGGATGCAGGCTCCCCCTGAGCAGTGTGAAGTCAGCTTGTTCACAGCAAGAGCTCAAACAACCTCGGGAGCAAAGCACAAGCTGTCTCTCAGGCCGTGCGCCCCAGTGCCGGGGCCATCAGCGCTGCGGGGACCCCCAGTGCCCCCCTCCCGCAGCCCCAGGGGCTAAGGACCGTCTCTTGCGTTGAACCCTGAATCTTTCCGGCACAAGTCTGGGGAGCAAGTGCTGCCGGTGTTCCCAGCAAAGAAGTCCAAGGCAGCTTTGGTGCTGGTGTCAGGAGCTGTAGCGATGCAGAAGGAAGGCTCCAGGTCTGAAGGCAGCCTCTCCCTGCCTGTCAGAGCAGGCGCTGGCTGGTGAGCACCGGGCAGAGCCGACCATCACGGTGCTGGGAGCCAGGATCTGTCCCAGCAAGCACGCCTTGGCCCTGGCCGATGCTGAGCACAGCCACAGCACCGGGCTTTGCGCCCTGGTCCCCTGGGTGCACTACAGGACACTAGGACACAGGACACACAGAGGCACTACAGGGGACTCCCATCACCTCCAGTTTGGGATAAAGTCTGGAGCTGTAATTAATCTCGCTTGCCTGGGGACGGTCTGCACGTGAAGGGGCAGCAGGGCTGCTCCGGCACTCGCAGGATCAACCTCTCTGCTCTGAAACGAACCGGGGGAGATTTCTCATTGCGCCGCTGGCAGCCCTGCCGAGGCTGTTCTGAACAGATCCGATATGAGGTCAAGTTCCCACTAAATTCAAGTGGCTGAGAAGGAAAACTTTGTTACTCGCGGCAGCAGTGGTGCTGCTGTTTATTAGCTGGTGACGGCCCAGCGGCACCTTTTATTCACCTGCTTTTACTGCGAGTGCTGGGCAGCGCCTGTGGCTCCCTCTCCTGCTCTCCCTGCCAAGACGGGCTTGTTTTGCTCTGCCTTTTCCCCTGCTTGAGCCCTGGGGCCCCAGCAGTGGCCGGGAGGTGCCTCAGGGCCCCAGCAGTGGCCAGGAGGTTCCTTGTGCTCTGCCCCACGCAGCCCACCTGGGGTGGCCTTTGGGGAGCCCACGGCAGCTCCCTGTGTCCCGTGCTCCTCGCCCGCTGCCCCGTTATCCCCATCCCACGAGGGCCCCTGGGTGCCAAGGAGGGAAGTGGGGAATTTCAGCTCCCAGCCCCCTCGTGCAGGGCAGACCTGACACAAGCAGCAGCTCGAGCCCCGTTCCCACAGCTCTGAGCTGCCGCTGGGGTGTGTGTGCGCCAGGGCAGAGCTGACCTGGGCACAAAGCATCCTCTCCACGTCCCACCTGGGGGCACGTGTCCTTTCCAAGGCTCCCGAGGACTCTCCTGCGCTAGGAAGCCGTGCTTGCTGTATTTGCAGCACACAGAGGAGATGGGGGGGCTCCTGCTGGCCAGGAGCCCTGCTGTGGGTCGTGGTGCTGGTGGCAGGGGCTGCGTGGGCAGGACCAGGGTGCTGCCAGCAGCGCTGCAGGCGTGTGCTGGGGGCTGCAAGCACCAGGGGCTTTAACCCCCCTCCCTCCCCGCCTCCTGGCCTGCCCCACGCTCCTGCCACGCACCCAACTCCTTCATCGCCCACCAGACACCAATCACCCCGAGCCCAGCGGACGCGTCGCCGCCGCTCTGGCACTAAAGCCTCATCCTGACAGCGGCTGCGCGTGGCCCGGCGATCCCGATCCCGTATTTTTAGTATGACACGCTGCTCGTTTTAATTCCTGCGGCATCCACAGGCGGCCTGCGTGCTGCCGTCACCGGCTCTCGCTGTGGGTTTCCACACGCCCTAACGGAGCCATCGCAGGGACGCGAGCGGCTGCCAGCAGCCCAGCGCCGGCGCCTGCTCAGCACCGAGCCCACGCAGCGCCTCTGCATGCTCGGCCACGCGTCCCTCGGGGCAGGAGGTAAAGGGTTAAAAGCAAATAAATGCTTTAAAAGCAAATAAATGCTGACCAGGCGCTGCTTTGTGCCCCGTGGGGCGTCCCTCTGCTGCTGCGCCGGGGCTGGTGTCTGTGGGGATGTGGCAGGGAGCAGGCACCGAGCCCAGCACGGAGCTCCCGTGGGGTTTTGGGGGCTGGTGAGGAGCGGTGGGGTGGCCCAGCAGGACGGGGGTGATGCTCTGGGCAGGGGGGGGACTCGCTGCTGGGGCAAAGCCACAGGAAAACTTGGAGCTGGCGGTCCTGGAGCATGGCCTGGGGGTGTGCACCGAGCAGGGTGGCACCCCAAAACAGGCAGCGCCTGGTGGGAATGCTCCTCCTTGCCCCCTGCCCCCCTGCCCTTCTCGTTTGTAGCGCGAGGTGAAGGCTCAGCGCCTGCTAGTGCGGGGGCTCGTGCGGGGACACGTGGGTCCCACGGGCAGGGGAGGGGGTGCGGGACTGGACGGTCCCTTCCATCTAAATCGCTGCGTTCCCAGGTACCTCGGTATCCCAGCACCTTCCCTCCTGCTCGGGCTCTGCAGGGTTTTTGTGCTGACCCCAGGCGTGGGCAGGGGCAGAGCCACTGCTCCAGGACATTCCTGAGCAGCTAAACTCAGCAGGCGCTGGGCGCCGCTGGGGCTGGGCTCTAATTGCTGTTTTGGTGTCTGACCGGAGCGTTTTGGGTCCCAGGTCCCCCTGCCGTGGGGGCACACGTGGTGGGCTGAGGTTGGCTCTGCCCCAAGCATCCAGACCAGACCCACCGCCCCCTCACGCTCCCACCCGCACCCCAGGGCCCCCCCCTTACCCGCGCCGTGGTGTGGGAGAGGGACGAGGGGCTGGATGCGCGCAGCCCTGCTCCTCCGCGCGGCTTTGTGCTGGAAGCCCCTGGGGAAGCTGCTGCCCCCCCCGTGCAGTTACCTGCGGGACGTGCACCCCGGCAGCGACGTGGGTGGCTCGCAGCGGTCGCAGCCTCGCCGTCAGCCCTGGGGCACGGGGACAGGAGCAGCCGCAGCCGTCCCGCGGGGGGGGGCAGGCAGGCTGGGGACTCTGCTCCAGGGCTTTCACAGGGGCTCCTTCAGCTCCGTGTCGCTTGCTCTGCCGGTCCCTTTGGTTGGGATGAAGGTCTGAGCCGAGTCCCCCAGCGTCCCCTGACCTGCTGCCGTCGCCCGTCTTCTCCGTCACCCCCTCCTCCTTCGTGATGTGCCTGGGAGGAGCAGGGGCGGTGTCCCCAGCCCCCAGCCGCCGGGTGCTGCTCGCTCGCCGTGGGGACGATCCCGGAGCCACCGCAGCGGCAAGACCACCCCGAGTCTCACCCAGCCACGGAAGCCAGCAGCAGCAGCAGGACGAAGAGCAGCCTGCACCAGGGCACTCCAACCCCCCCGGTGTTCTGCCGAGGATTTCCTACCAGACCGTGCCGTGGCTGCCCAGCCAGCCTGAGCAGGGCTCGCCGGGGACAGCGGCGGTTTCGGGCCGGTGGCGCAGCCAGAGGCTGATGCGAACGGATCTGGGCGGCAGGAGGGGCAGCGGCTACAGGAGGGAAAAGGGGGAAATCCTCCATCCGAGGAGAAAACCTGCGGGAAGGTGACGTCACGGCAGGCAGGAGGGCAGGGGCTCTCCTGCAGCGGGGGGCACAGGAGAGGGCTGCGTCCCTCGGGGCGGCCGCCTCCGTCCTGCTGTGCCTCCTCCGCGGCAGGACCCCTTCTGCAAAGGACGCAGTCAAACAGCAGTAGGGAGGCTTCGGGGGAACGTGGTTGAGCGAGTTATAAGCCGGGCAAAGCACAACCCCAAACGTCCTCGTCTCCTCGGGGACTGCAGGAGCGGAACACGCCCAGGGAGCTCCTGCCGGCTCTCAGCGCATCCACACGGTGGCACAGGCGGTGGCACCTCCTTGGGTCGCCCCCGGTGCATGCAGGGCCCAGCCCGGCCAGGCTCCACGGTGTCTGTCCACGTGCAAGCACCCATTCTGGGGCAGAGCACCCAGAGCTGGCTTCAGCCCCGAGGGTAACGCCAGAGGAGCCAGCGGCGCTGCCCCTGCGATGGCTGCGGCCCACGGTGGCACTTTGGTGTTTAAATGCGCACTGCCACGTGGGGATTTTCTACAAGTTGTCTTTGTGCTCCTGGCGAGGCAGCTCCTCGGAACCGTATCCTTCCCAGCGCCAACAAGCCAGCCCGCCAGCAGCTCGGGAGCCAGCCCAGCTGAGGACACCCGGCCCTCCGGCGTGCGCGCTGCCATCCCCTGACTCCCTGCGTGCCGCTGCCCCGCTGCAGCTGGGAGCAAGTGGGGAGAGGAGAGCGAGCGGAGGACAACGCCGCCGACCCCTCAGATGCTCGTCTGCAGGTCACCGTTGAGCAGGGTCCTTTGGGTTTCCGTGGTCTCGTTGAGCCTGGACTTGTCCTGCTTGCTGTCGCTCCGGTCCGCGTCGTCCATGCCGCCGACCTTCACCAGGCAGAGGACGTTCTGAAAGCTCTTCTTGAAGTTGTCGGACAAGAAGGCGTAAAGGATGGGGTTGGCGCAGCTGTTGGCATAGCTGAGGACCACGACGAAGTCGAACATGCCCTTGAGGACGGGCGTGGGCACGATCAGGACGGAGACGGAGGAGACGTTGAAGATGTAGAAGGGGAGCCAGCAGAAGATGAAGACAGCGACCACAATGGAGACCATCCTGGTGACTTTCTTCTCGGACTTTTTCCTCTTGGAGGAGCCCACTCTGATGCCTGAGGACTTGACTTTGATAATGATGAACAAGTAGCAAAGGCAGATGATGGTGAGAGGCACCAGGAAGCCCAGGATGAAGGCGTAGATGATGAAGCCCGTGTACCACGCGCCCGACTCCCCCGGCCAGATGATGGTGCAGCTGCTCCTGCCGTGGTTATGCTGCACCCCGGCATAAATCATGATGGGCATGATCACCAGCAGGGAGACACCCCAGACGGCCACGTTGATCATTTTGGCTGTCCTGGGCCGCCTCCACTTGGCAGATTTAATGGGATGGACAACAGCCAGGTACCGGTCGACGCTCATAACCGTCAAGCAGAAGATACTGGTGAACTGGTTGATCCCGTCCACCGTCATGACCACCCTGCAGATGGCTTTGCCAAAGGGCCAGTGCACCAGGGCGACCTGCATGGCCAGGAAGGGCAGCCCGAGCATGAAGAGCTCGTCCGCGATGGCCAGGTTCAGGATGTAGATGTTGGTGATGGTCTTCATCTTGGCGTAGCGGAGGATGACGTATATCACCAGCGTGTTGCCGCACAGCCCGACGATGCAGACCACGAAGTAGATGAAGGTGAGGATGGCGTTGCTGGTTAGGTCGAAGTGCTGGCCGGTGGCGTTCTGCGACGCGTTGGTGGGCGCCTCCACCGAGAAGTTGTCGAACGGGGAAGCCGGGGAGAACCAGAAGGCGGTGGCGTTGGGCAGCTCGAATTCCAGATCCATGGCTCTGCCGGTCACAGGTGGTTCAGAGGAGCCGAGATGTCATCTCCCCTCCCTTTGGGGATTAAGGAGAAGATTCTAGAAATGAGGGAATAAGTGGAAATGAAGGGATTCCTGGGGAGGATGTGCCCATCCCGCTGCCGAGCTCTGAGGGAGAGACGCTCCCCGGAGCAGGTTTCCCCAGCCCGGCTCCCCCACCTCTCCTCCCCCCGGAGCCGTGCGGCACCGAGGGGTCTGCCCGGGGCACACCGCGGCTCCTCCTGACCCCAGCGGCTCCGCACTCCTCGGGACCCCCAAAATGCGGCTGCTGCGCCCCGGGGGCGTGGGGCTGATGCCCAATGCGGGGGGGGGGGGGGGAGGGAAAAACCTTCCCCTTGGGCAGGAGCCGAGGAGGATCCAGCCCCGCCGCAACCCGGGGAGGGGGAAGCCGAGCCCCGGCAGCCCCCGAGGAGGCTGCGCTCGGGGTGCGGGGATGCCCCAGCCCCGCACCGCGCTCCCTCCGCTCCCAGCCGCGGCACCGCGCATCGCCCGCCGGCTCCCCGCCGCTGGTGCTGAGCCCGAGGGGGGTGCTGAGCCTTGGGGCGCTGAGCCGGGGGGCGGCCGCCTTCCCGGTACCGTGCAGGGGGCACCCGGGGGGGGGGGGGGGGCTGGCCCCGCTCCGCTCACCTGCTCCCCGCAGCCCTGCCCCGGCCCGGCGGGCACCGGGGAGGCGCCGGCAGCGCCCGCAGCTCCGCACCGCGCCCCGCTGGGCTCCGCTCCGCACCGCTCGGCTCCGCGCAGCCTTTCCCGGCGCGGCTCCGCCGCCGGACCCAGCGCACCGGCTGCGCCCCGCCCCGCGTGGGGCGGCTCCGTGGGGCCGGGGCGGGGACAGCCCTGCCCGGTGCTGCTCGGTGCTGCCCGGTGCTGCCCGGTGATGCTCGATGATGCCCGGTGCTCCTCGGTGCTGCCCGGTGCTGCTCGATGATGTCCGGTTATGCTCGGTGCTGCCCGGTGCTGCTCTCCCTGCCCACGCTTCTCGGTGCTGCCCGGTGCTCCTCGGTGCTGCCTGGTGATGCTCGATGATGCTCGGTGCTGCCCGGTGCTGTTTGGTGCTACCCGGTGCTGTTCTCCCTGCCCACGCTTCTCGGTGCTGCCCGGTGCTGCTCTCCCTGCCCACGCTTCTCGGTGCTGCCCGGTGCTCCTCGGTGCTGCCTGGTGATGCTCGATGATGCTCGGTGCTGCCCGGTGCTGTTTGGTGCTACCCGGTGCTGTTCTCCCTGCCCACGCTTCTCGGTGCTGCCCGGTGCTGCTCTCCCTGCCCACGCTTCTCGGTGCTGCCCGGTGCTGCTTGATGATGCCCGGTGCTGCTCGGTGCTGCCCGGTGCTGCCAACCCATGCTGCACCCACCCTGCTGCACCCACCCTGCCCTACCAGCACCACGATGCCACCGCAGCTTTCTGGGTGCTGCAGCCCCCTCCTAGAGTACCTCCCGCCGGGCCGTGCTGGGCTTTGCTCCGCTGATCGCTGCTGGCGTGCTGAAGGGTGCCCAAAGGTTCCCAACGTTTGGGTCTGGTGGCGGTGCAGAGGGCTCGGCGCCTTCTGGCCTCTCCGGGGACACCAGGAGGAAGGGACGGGGCAGGGTGACGGCCACGCTGTCACCTCGCTGGAGCTCGCTGCGCCAAGAGGTGCGCGAAGTCCCCGTGTTTCTCGGGGTGCCAGGAGGGTCTCTGCCCCAGGATTTTACACCTTGCGGCCGAAGGGAAGGGAAGGCAGGTCCTGGGAGAGGTGGGCAGCTGGAGGCAAGGATCGGCCACAGCTCTGGGGGCTCCGCACGGAAGGTGGGACTCGTGCAACACAGGTGGTGACTGCCACAGCCTGTCCCACTGCAGTTACCCGGTAACGACGGCTGGAGGAGGAAGGCCGACAAGAGAGCTCGGGGTGAGATAACCCCTGCTCTGGTTTGTTTGAGATTTGAAAGCAATTAAATAATAGCGATCCCTTCCCCCCCCCCCCCCCCCCCCATCTTTCCATCATTTATCAAAGAGAAAATAGAAAGCAGGAAATTAAGAGTGACTTGAAACAAAGAGCCAGGAGCAAGGCTGCTGATTGCAGCACGAAGGGCTGGGAGGTTCTCATTTGCACTTAGCCATCCACTTCCAAAGGTGGATCTGAAGACACGGGGTCTTGGAGCAAGAGCCAGAATCATTATCAGCCTCATAAATCTTTCGGAGGCTGGAAAAAAGCTTCCACTAGAATAAATAATGTGGAAATTCATGTCCCAGTGAAAGCATGTAAGGAAAGAGGACGTGGAGAGGACGGCCCGGCGGGGGCGATGGGTGGCGGGGTCTCCGTGGGGTGCTGCCCTCTGGGGTTTGGGGTCCCGTTGTGTCACCGAGGGCAGCTCCCTGGGGGTTGCCAGCCCCCCGCTGCCCCCCGATGAGTGCCCGTGCGTGCCCCCAGCCGTGCTCTTCCCCAGGAGAGGTGGAGGCAGAGCAGAGATGTTCCCCGGCACCCGGGAGCAGGGAGTGCAGAGCCCCGGCGTGGCACAGGAGCGGGCTTTGATGCCTCGTGACCTTTTCACAGTTGTTTTCTCCCCGCCGGTTTGCGTGCCCGGGAGGGATGTCCTGTCCGTGCCCTTCCCCGGCAGAGCTGCAGGGTTTCCGTACACCGCGGCCTCCACTGCGCCTGTTTTTCCAGCGCTGCCTCCTTGAATTTCTCCCCCGCATGGGTGATGTTGCCACGTCTGTCCCCGGGGTCCCTCAGCAGATCCTTGCCGGCGGCGGGTCGTGCCGCAGCCCCACCGCCCCGCACGCTCACGCCTGGCCTTGCAGCGTTTCTCCCAGAGCCCGGAGCGCTTCCCCCCCCCCCCCCCATTTCTCCCCACCTCCTCCCAGCTCCAGGTCTGCTGTTCGGAAGGCAGGGCGCTCCAGGAGGGTTGTCCCCACTGCCCTCACCTCGTGCCGTCCCGTCGTGGTGCTGAGCATCACCGAGCGTCAGCCTCCTGATGCTCCTGATCCCTCCTGCCCGGCAGGTGGGAGGGCTGGGAGGCTGGGGCTGAGCGAGGGGGGAAATTCTGGGGCTGCCCCCGAGCGTGGCTGTCCTGGGGGTCCCTCCGAGCACCACGGCCTCAGCACCCCTGCCCTATGTCTCCGCGGCTCCTCTCTGCTGCCCAGCCCCTCTGCTCTGGTGCTGGAGGCAGGAGCCGGGCAGCTGTGTGAATTAAGCCAGCCAGCCCACTCGGCTAAAACCAGACCCGATCATTAAGAAAAAAAAAAAAAAGGCAAAACAAAAACCAAACCCCACCAACTAATGAAGTGAAGGGCCAGTCTGCACCGAGGAGCTGCTCGGAGCTGGTATCTGTCTATCGAGGAGTGCGGCAGCAGCTAACTGAATCAGGAAGCTGTGCTCGGGTCTGCTGAAGGTATTTTTTTTTTTTTTTTGAATCTGCCTAGATTTAGCACCGAGTTTTAGCCTCGCGTAGGGTCTGATCTGTACCTCTGGGTGGTCCCCGGTTTGGAGAGACGCTGCCTTACCCCAGCAGCTGGTTCGGTGCTGGCAGATAAACTCCTCTTTGTCCTTCAGTTTGGGAAGCCTCCACTCTGCTGAAAAGCCATTTACTGGCAGGGGTGGGTTTGGGAGGGACACACAGCCCCTTCCCGCACCACCCCGAATGCCATGGGAGAGGGCCACGGGGATTACGCGACCGCAAAGCGGCTTTTAAAGCCCCCCCGAGCCTCCTGCCATCCGTTCCCAGCTGTTCTGCGAGGCTCCCATAAAAAAACCCAGCGCTCTCGACCCCTGTCCTGGAAACGAGCGTGGAAAGGCGCCGGGGCTTCGGTTGCCAACGGAGGGAGAGGGCGAAGCGACCTCTCGCCCCGATCCGCAGGGAGGGCAGCGGGACCCCCCCCCGGGGCACGGGGCAGGGGGGCAGAGGCTGTGCCGGGCCGCTGGGATGGGAGGCAGCCGCGGTGCCAGCAGTTGGCGTGCCCCCGCCCAGAGCCCTCCTGTGGGTCTCTCCTGTTTTTCTTGTTAATCGATGGCAAAAAGGCCGGCTCATCCCGCCAAACCCTCTTTGCCCTGGGGGACGGGTCCCCGGGGGGTGAAAACCTCATCCTTCTCCTCCGCGGGGGTGCCCAGCTGGCACGTCCCGTGCTGTGGTGGGAAGGACCCTGCTCGCGCACCCGAAACCGAGAGCGTTTGTAGGGCGCGTGGTGGTGCCATGCAGCCTCGCTGCCCTCACCCCCAGAGCGCAGCGTCTGCCGAGGAGCCCCCGGTGCTCGTTCCCTTTGCAGACCCCGAGCCTGGAGCCCCCGGTGCTCGTTCCCTTTGCAGACCCCGAGCCTGGAGCCCCCGGTGCTCGTTCCCTTTGCAGACCCCGAGCCTGCCCCAGGGGCCGAGGCGCTGCCGGGAGCATCTCCCCTCTGCACGGCCCCGAGCAGCTCTGTCTCCCCGTGCCTGCGTGGCACTGCCCTGTCTGTGCTCGTCTCCAGCCCCGAGCTGCTTCGGTGGCTCTGCTGACGCCTGGCCGCAGGCTGTCTGGCTTCCTTGCACCCACGCCTGCGGTGGGGGAGGCTTTGCTTTCTGCTAATCAGCCAAACAAACAGGCTTGGGCCACCTTCCCCGCGCCCCCGAGGCAGGGCAGAAGCAGGCTTACTCCTGCTGGAAGACGCGATCTGATCGGCTGCGGCCGTGACGGATGGGGGGAGAGGCTCTGGCTGCACCCCCAGCCCCCGGCGTGCGCCCGCCTCTGCAAGCCCCAGCGGGTCGCATCCTGCCCTGGGGAGCAGAGGGGCTGAGCCCCACGGCCGGCTCTCCTCCTCCTCCTCCTCCTCCTCCTCTCCCGCTGCCTCCGGCTCCTGCCAGAGCTCCCCGCAGCCGGCTCCTCGCCTCCCTCCTCTCCCACTGCCATTATTTGCCTCCGTAATTAGTTTATCGATCGCCGCCGAGGGTACCGGGACCGGGCTGCGGCGAAAGAAAGACGCCGCACGGCGCGTTTGCCGTGAATCCTAACGAGGAACCCCTGATGCTAACGAGCCTTTGGCAGCCGGGGGCTGAGACCTCTCCTCTCGCTGGCGTCTCTCCCCGCTGCGGCCGGCTTTTCGGAGGGCCGGGTGCGTTAAATCGGGTCCTGACGATAGGGTCGGCGATGGGGCTGCTCGCAGCAGCTTGCCAGGGGTTGTTCCACCAGCTTGTTCCAGCTGAGCTGCTGGGACCAGCTCGGCCTCCCGCTCCCCAGCGTGCTCCCCCGGCCTCTCTCCGGGTGCTTTATGCCTCTCGAAGCCACCCTAAAGCCGGCGGAGAAGCATAAAGCTGTCGCTTGGCGCCCTGTGACTAAGAGGTGACGTTAGCTCTGGCTGATGCGATGGAGGCGGCGGGTCCCTGTCTGGTCCTGCTTGGCTGGCAGCGCCCGGAGCCCCGCGCCCCCGTCCCCGGGGAGAGGGGCTGGCTCCTCTGGACGTCCTCGTCCCCTTGGCTTGGCGGCCGCGTTGGGGCGGATCCAGGCTGGCCTGACGCTGTTGGGTTTGCGCTGTGAAACTGCTAGGCCACGGGGACAGAGGGGACGCGGTGTCCTGGGGGGGTGGGCACGGAGGGGCCCCGCTCGCCTCGCCCGGCACCGAGCGCGCCGGGGGCTCTGCGGATGTCCCCCAGCCTGCAGCTGCCCTTGGGGGTGCTGCCCCCACGCCTCCTGCCTGCCACAGCCACCCCAACCCGCCGGGATCACCGCGGGGCTGCTTTATCCCAACGCACCGAAGGGATTCGGGCCCTGCCTCGCTGGCGGCCCCGGCGCTCCCCGGAGCCAGAACCGTGCCCCCGGCAGCACTTCACGCGCCTTACCGGGGGCGTTGCACGGGGTTGGCGCCCCTTCCGCTGCCATAAAGTGGGCTTTAGGCTCTCCAGGTAACGCACGGTGACTGGGGTGACCGACAGGTCTCACCCCCGGTGTCACTGCAGGCAGCAGCCCCACGCCACGCGTGGGCACCGCGGGAGCGGTGCCTGTCCCTGCCCCATCCCCGTCCCTGTCCCCGGACAGGGCCAGGCTGCAAAGGGCAGGCAGGGCAGGGGGGGCGGCTGCTGTGGGTCACCCTTCGGGAAGGGACCGCGGTGGCGTCTGTGCAGGCAGAAACACCGCCCGAGCCGATTTCGTTGACGTTTCTGCCCAGGGGCTGCCCACCCGTCCCCACGCAGGGATGTCCCCGCCAGCCGCCCCCCGGGCGGTGGCTCCGGTGCCAGCGGTGTCCCCTGCCAGCTCCCCGCCTGTCCCCTGCCAGCTCCCCGCCTGTCCCCGGCTGTCCCCAGCCCTGCCGGCGCCCCCGCCACGGCTCCCTGGGGACCCCAGGGCCGCGGGCAGGAGCTTCGTTGGCTCCGTCCCCGCGTCCTGCCCAGCTGCCACCTCGCGCCGCATCATCTGGCTCGTTACGGGAGCTAACGAAGGATGCAGGCAATTACTGGGGGGGGCAAATTGATTAAATCCTAAAGCAGGGAGGTTTCGGACGGCCTTGACCTCTCCCAGCTGCAGCAGGGGAGGCGGATCGGAGGCAGATAAAAGCCGAACGCTGATGGAGGAGGAGAGGAGCCGGAGGTGTCCTCGTGGTGCGGTGCGCGCAGGAGGCACCGGGGAGACCCCGCTGGGGGGGGGGGGGGGGTCCCCGGTTCCCCGGTTCCCCGGTTCCCCGGTTCCCCTCTGCCCCAGCACCTTCGGTGTGAGCCCCGAACCCTTAACTGGGGGGGGGGAATCGTCCCCCTGCGGCCCCGCGGGTGCTGGGGGCAGGATGTGACCCTGGGGGTCCCGCTGGGGTTTGCTCCCGTTCGGGTCCTGCAGCAGGCCGGGGGTGCTGCTCGTTAAGGGGCGGCTCCCGTGCAGGTCGTTAATAAGCAGGATGTTAATAAGCTGGTAATTAATAAGCAGGCTATTAATAACCGGGTCATTGATATGCAATATGTTAGTAACCGGGTCGTTAACACGCACACGATGTTAATAAGCAGGATGTTAATAAGCAGACCATTAATGTGCGTGATGTTAATAAGTGGGTCGTTAATAAGAATAATAATTGGCTGGTCATTAATAAGCAGGCTGTTCATAAGCAGATAATTAACATGCAGGATAACAATAAGCTGTTCATTAATAAACAATTAATATAGATCGTGCTAATGCAAGCAGGATGTTAATGAGCGGGTCATTAATAAGCAGGATGGTAATAAGTGGGTCATTAATAAGCAGACTGCTAATAACTGGGTAATTACTATGCAATATGTTAATAAACGGGTCCTCAACATGCAGAATATTAATAAAAGGATCATTAATATGCAGGCTGTTAATAAGCAGACTGTTAATAGTCGGGTCATTAATATGCAGGATGTTAATAAGCGGGTCATTAATAAGCAATATGATAATAAGCTGGTAATTAATAAGCACACTATTAATAACAGGGTCATTGATCTGCAATATGTTAATACAGGGGTCATTAATATACAGAACGTTAATAAGCAGATAATTAATATGCAATATGTTAATAAGCAGACTTTTAATAGGTGGGTCACTAATATTCAGGCTGTTAATAAGCGGGTCATTAATAAGCAGGATGGAAGGACCTCTGTGCAGGGGACACGAGGGGACACCTTTTATTTTTATTTTTATTTTTATTTTTATTTTTATTTTTATTTTTATTTTTATTTTTATTTTTATTTTTATTTTTATTTTTATTTTTATTTTTCTTATTTTTATTTTTATTTTTTTCGTGGCCTTAATTTTGGCATCCCCGCCTTTGCCGCGCCCGCCCGCCCCTTTCCGCCCTTTTCCGCCCGCCCGCGCCGCTCCCGCCCCGCCGCCGCCTCCCGAACCGCAGAGCCGCGGGGCGGCCCGCCCCCGACGCGCTCCCATTGGCTGCGGCCGCCGGGGTGGGCGGGGCGGCGGCGGCGCCACGTGTGGCGGCACCAGGAAGTGGCGGCGGGGCCGGGGCGGCCGGGACCAGGTGCGGGGGGGGCCGGGCCCGGGGGGCTCCGGGCCTGTGAGTGCGGGGAGGTGGCGCTGGGGGGCCGGGTTTGGGGGTCTGGGGGCCCCAATTTGGGGTCTGAGGGCCTGTTTGGGGGGGGTTGGGGGACTCAATTTGGGGTCTGGGGGCTGTTTGGGGGGGGCTGGGGGCCTGTTTGGGGGGGCTGGGGGACCCAGTTTGGGGTCTGGGGCCTGTTTGGGGGGGGCTGGGGGACCCAGTTTGGGGTCTGGGGCCTGTTTGGGGGGGCTGGGGGACCCAGTTTGGGGTCTGGGGCCTGTTTGGGGGGGGCTGGGGGACCCAGTTTGGGGTCTGGGGCCTGTTTGGGGGGGGCCGGGAGACCCAGTTTGGGGTCTGGGGGCAGTTTGGGGGGGCTGGGGACCTGTTTGGGGGGCTGGGGGACCCAGTTCGGGGGCCGGGGGCTGTTTGGGGGGGTTGGGGTCCTGTCTGGGGGGGCTGAGGGACCCAGTTTGGGGCCTGGGGGCTGTTTGGGGGGGCCGGGAGGCCCTGGTTTGGGGACCCAATTTGGGGGGCTTGGGGGACACAATTTGGGGGGCTGGGGGCTGTTTGGGGGGGCTGTGGGGGGGCTCAGTTTGGGGGGTTGGGGGGGGCTGAGTTTGGGGAGCTGGGGACCTTGTCTGGGGGGGCTGGGGGTTGTTTGAGGGGGCTGAGGGAGGCCGGTTTGGGGGGCTGGGGCCCCGGTTTGGGGCCTGGGGGGGCACTGACCCAGCTGACAGGGGGGCTGGGCCAAGCACTGAGGGGTCTGCATGGGGCTGGGGGCTCAGAGCCCCCCCCCAGGCCCCTTTGGGTGGGCAGGAGGCTGTGTGAGCCCTGGGGGGGGGGGGGTTGTGCTCCCAGCAAGCCCGTCACCAAGCGGTGCCACCCCTCAGCTGTCCCTGCTGTGGGACCCCCCCCTGGCTACCAGCAGCCCCCCCGGGCTGCAGATTTTGGGCTGCACGGTCCCAGGAGGTGCCCCCCCCCCCCACTCCTGCTTCTCACCGAAAATCCTGGGCTCCGAGCCCGGCATCCTCAGAGGGGGCTGCCCGCGGTCCCTCCTGCGCTGAGCTGGGACTAAATCCCCCCAAATTTAAGGGGGGGGGGGGGCTCCTGGTGATGCGCCTCTTCTCTCCTAGGCGGCCGGTCCCGCTGCGGTCAGCATGCTCCCGGGGCAGGGCCCGGTGCTGCAGGCGGTGCTGGGAACCCTCCTCACCTGGGGGCTGACGGCAGCCGGCTCGGCGCTCGTCTTCGTCTTCTCCAGCGGGCAGGTGGGCGCCTGCGGCTTTGGGAGCCGGGTGCTGGGCGTGAGGGGCTTTGGTTTTTGGCCTCCGGGGGGGCTTTGGTTTTTGGCCTCCGAGAAGCCCCGGGGCAGGGAGAGCAAAGAACCCGGCCTGCTCCCCTCCAGCACGAGGCAGGAGGAAATCCAACTCCCAGCTCAGCCCGCGCCGAGCAGCAGCAGAGAGCTGATCTTTAACTTCTCTCCCGTTCCGAATTTAGAGCCCCCCCCCCGCCCCTCGCTGCTGTGCTCAGGCTCGCCCCGCTGGGTTTCTTATTTATGGCCGCCTTGTGATGATTTATTCAGGAGCTCGCTGCAGAGCGAGGCTCCTCGTGCGGCAGCACGCGGGTTTTCTTCCTGGGGGAGGGAGGGCGGTGCGCTAAAGCGATAGAAGCGATGGGGGCGAGGCGGGTGGGCTGCGTGCCGGGCTCCCGAAACGCCGCTGGAGCAGCCCGGGCTTGGAGGAGGCGAAATCCTCATGGTGGGGGGGAAATGCACGGCCGTGGGGTGCAGGTGGCCGGGGGTCTCAGCACCCTCGGGGCGTTTTGGGGCGAGCAGGGGCAATGTTGGGGGGTCAGCGTGTTAGGGTGCAGCCGGGACGCCCTGCAGGTGACGCTGGAGGGGGGCAGCGACGCGGCTGCGGGCGTCGAAGCCCGGCCACGTCCTCGGGGCGATCGCTTGGTGGGTGGCAGGAACAGGGAAACGGCCCTTGGTGGGACCCCAGCGCGGCCCTGGGGGTGCCCCTGCCCGTCGTGCCCGTCACTGAGCGCTGTGCTCTGTTGTTCCTTCTTCTTTCAGAGGCGGATCCTAGACGGGAGCCTGGGCTTTGCTGCGGGGGTGAGTACAGCGCCCCTCCTGCCCAGCGCCCCCGCCTGCCTTCTCCCCCTCCTCTGGGCTCCCTTGGGTTCCCCGCTCGCGGTGGCGTTTCGTGGGTAACGACATGAGGCGTGAGGCGGCGGAGGGGCACGGTGCTGGCCACGTCTTGGTGCCTCTCTGCCGAGGGTGGAGGTGGAGAGAGACAAAGGCATGAAGGTGCTGAGCTGCCCGAGGTTTGGCTCCGGAGTTAAACTCTTGTCACCTCCTGGATCCTTTGTCCTGGTGCGATTCGGCCGGGCCGGAGAGCCCGGAGAGTCTGTCCTGGAGGCAAACGTGCGCAGCTTGCTTCGTGCTTCTTGATCTCCTGCAAAGTTTGGGTGCCGAAGCTCTTGGGAAGAGGGGAGGAAAGGCAACGAACCCTAAACCAAGGGCACGCGGTAAAAAACCAAGGGCACGCGGCGAATGCGGTGGGCAAACGGAGCGCCTGCTGCCTCCTGGAGGGAGAGCCGAAGCTCTGGCGGCAGCCGTGGTTTGAAGTCGTGCCGGGGCTTGTGAACGCGGAGCTGCTGCTGCCCGGGCCCTGGGCTTTTTGTGTGCAGGGGGAGGCTCAGCCCCGGTAAATCCCGTTCGTTTTCTGCGTCGGGGAGCCGGCAGCTGGGGATGTTCTCCGGCTGCCGGCACGCGGTGGAAGGTGAGATTTCTGCTGGCGGTGCCGGTTGCGTCTGGGTGACCTGCTGAGATAGCTGTCCCCAGCCTGAGCAGGCTTTCAGAGGGCGCGCAGCCCCTGGTAGGAGGCCCCGAGGAAAGCTTTTGGCCTCGTGCACTGGCACATGGAGGCTGCCGGGCTGTGACGTGCTGCAGGAGGCTTCGTGGGGGAGCTGGCCCCAACGATGGTTTCTGGAGCGCCTGGGCTCCGGCTCTCCGGACTTCCCTGCGTGCCAGCCCCCTCCTGCGTGCCGTGAAATCCTCCCCTGCCCGAGCAGAGGTCGGAGGCAGCTCCAGGTTTGTTTTCCAGCCCTGCATCTCCTCCCTCTGACCCACACCTTCCCAGTGCCCCTGGCCACAAGGCGAAGGGCTCTGCGGGGTCCTGGCTCTGCAACCGGCGGCACCTGGAGCAGGGGGAACTCGGCCGGGTTCCGGGCTGACCGAGAGCCCGTTTGTCTGGCAGCAGGGCCGTCTGTCCTGCAGCGCCCTAACCGCTCGCACCAGGGCTGTGCGCGGAGCCGGGCTCCTTGCTGCGTGTTCCCAAACACCAAAACCTCACTGATCCACGTGGGGTTGAACTGCTTGCAGCCCCGGAGCCCGCAGGTTTTCTGCTGTTGCCAGTCTCTGAAGCAAACCCGGCTGCGCCGGGGTCAGGTGAGGCTGACCCGAATGCCCCGGCGGGTGAGGTGAGACAATGCAGAACTCAGTTAGCTTCCTAGCGAGCTCTCCTGGAGCACGGCCGTGACCTGCTGAAGACGTGAATAATTCAGTCAGGCTGCTGTAGCAGTTCCTCGGGTCACCTCTGGTAAATTCATCACTTGTGTTAGGAATTGCCTGTTCCGGAGCTTAACAGTTTAATTTCCGAGCTGTCTTCCAGAGGCCCCCTCATCCCTGCGAGCAGGTCAGAGCCACTGCTGCGAGGTCAGGGAGGTGCTGACAAGGACAGCGCGAGCTGGGTGCTTCCTCTGTCCCCTTCCCCAGGCTGTGGCATCGCTGTCCCCATGGGTGGGGGGTGCTGGACCCCGGTGGGTGCTGCTGTGGCCGAGGGCTGGGTGGGTGCTGCTGTGCACCAACCGCCCCGCGCTGTGGGGCCGTCGCCTTCCTGCAGCCCCACGGGGACCCTGAGTCATCCCCGCGTGGCAGAGGTGTGGCCCGCCCGGCGCAGCAGCTGTCCTACAAACATTTATTTGCTTTCCTTCCTTGTATTTGCCATGCTGGGGAAGGAAAGGGAAAGCTTTGTGGGATCGCTGCGGCGTCCGGAGGGGAAAACGTCGGCCAGGACCTCTACGGGCGGCAGCGTCCTGCCGGCAGAAGGTGCTGCCGCGGGCTGTGACTTGTGGCCGTTCCTAGGTCACGTTCGCAGCCCTGAGCTGCTGGAGCTGGTCAAGGGGAGCTGCCTGTGCCCAGCACGGGCCGTGCAGCCCCTCTTGGACGCCAGGACCAGCCCTCGCAGAGGAAGGTGGCCGTGCCGCAGCCCCTGGGGCACCGGGCTGGGAGCGGCTCCGCACCCGGGGGCTGAGCGCTCGGGCAGCAGTGACGTGGCAAAAGCGCTGGAGGGTGGAACAAAAAGAATTGTCTTCCTTTTTTTTTTTTTTTTTTAAAGCTAGATTTGTTCCAGATGTGCCCGTGGCGCTCTGCCTTCTGTCTGATAAGGGGCTGAGGTCCCAAAGGCTGCGCTCGTCCCCGCGCCGTTAAACTGCCCCCTGGTGCTGCTGCGCTCCGCGTCTCCGGCTTGTCCTTGCCCCGAAAGGTTTAATAACAAGTGTTTTCCTGCCTCTGGCGTGTTTGGTGCCTTTGCAAAGAGCCCCGTGGAGGAGCTGGAGCCTTCCCCAACCGAGCGAAGCCCAGAGGGGCCGTGCTGGATGCCGAAGCCCCGGCGGGGAGCAGTAGGAGCCGGGGGGCTACGGGCACCCAGGGTGCTCTGGTGGGCTGGCTGCGTGGAGGGGAGCAGGATGTGGAGCAGCCGCTTTTGAAAGCTCTTTGTACCGTTTTCTCTCTTTTCTGTCTTGTAAAAAGCCAGTGGTACTGCTGTGATCACGGGCTGCTTCTCCTGCTGTAAGGAATTTCTGTTAAACGCTGACGCTTCTGTTAAAGTATCTTTGATGCGGGTCTCTTGCACATAAATGCGGGCTGCTTCTCCGAGCGCTGGGGTAGGGGGGATAGAACTGAACCTGCTCTTTATCTGTGATACGGGATCTCCAAAATCTGGCCTGCGGAGTTTCTCTAGAAACTTCCCCTGGAGCCAGAAAACCTCCGGGCACGGTGGGGACCCGCGGTCTCTCCGCGCGGTGCTGTGCCGCTGCTCAGCGCGGGGTCCCCGCGAGCCCCTGGTTCCACGGGTCCGTGATGCTCTCCTAGGTCAGGTTCCCTTGTGGAACCGGGTTATAGCAGTTCCCTGTACTGCTGGTAACGATTCCCTGCTTGTACCTTGGGAGCTTTCACAGCAAGAGAACGCCCGAACGAGCTGAAAACTTGAACTAAAAACTTGCCTGCCGCCGCTGAGCCCGGAGGAGGGCAGGGACGGGGACACCCAGCGTGCCGGGGGGGTTTGGGGAGCCACAGCTCAGCCCTGCGGGCGCGCCAACAGGTCTGGGTGAGCCGCTGCGCACTCGGAACCACGCTCGAATTGCAGCGAGCTGGGGTGCAGCAGCACTTTCCTTTAATTCTCCTCGGCACGGCCGGCTGCAGCTGGTGGAACAGGCGGTTCCTCCGGCGGAGGGGATGCTCAGCTCCTTTCCCCCTGTAACTCCGCCCGGGCGTGCGAGCGCCGAGCCCTCTCTGCCTCGGTTCCCTCCCTGGAAGTCGCGGATACCAGCGGGTTTGGCACGCGGGAGCCTCCGAGGTGATGTTTCCATGGAGACGAGCCTTTCCTTGGGCATCTGATGTGCAAATTCTGTTTTTTTTTTTCTCTTAAATCTTGATATTCTTAAATGAGTCTTTTTTTTTTTATAAATGTTCCCTGTTAGCTCTGCATCGTCCTGGGGCTGCTGTGCCCCCCTCCAACATCCAGGGGCCGGAGCCTGTGTGACCGCTGGCAGTCCTCCTTCCCTGCCGCGTTGCTTGGCTGTTCCTTTTACTGGGTCACGCTTTGATTTCTTCTTCTGTCCCAGGTGAAGCAGAAAATCATAAAGACACGCTCTTTGCGCCGCGCCACGCAGGTCTGCCTTGAATATTCCCTTTCAGCGCCGCTTAAAACAGCATCGGTAATTTACAGGGGTCTGCTGAGGCTGGCTCTCGTTGGTGGAGGCTTAATGAAGTCAGGCTAAGAAGTTGGGCAGGGGAAGCGGCCTGCCGGTCTCTCATCTTCCTCTTTTCATTCCTGTCCGCACTGAGTCCTCGCCTGGAAGGAGACGCTGGTGCGCGGGGACGCCGGATGGAGACCCGGGGCGGTGCTGCCGGGGTGTGCTGTGGCTGCAGGCGCTGCTGCCTGGTGCTTCTTGGAGGGCTCCCCCTCAGGCTCCCCATCGGTGTGAGGACACAGACCTGGGTTTTTCGTGGTGCAAGGCTGTGCTGGCACGAGGCGGCCAGGTTTTGAGCCCACGTGAGCCCGCGCTTCTCCGCACTCAGCCTCATGAATCTCAGCTAGGGCAGCCCCGTGTGCGCCTGCAGCACCGTTGCGATTGAGTTATGGAGCAAGGAAATTAAAACAAATCCTCTCCCTGTCCGCGGGCTGCTTGCTGCTGGCTGCGAGAAGCCGCTGCCTCTGGTTTTGCTGCTGTGTCGCAGGGAAGGGTTTGGGCTCCCTGCAGCCCAGGGGTGCTTTCGATCCACCGCTGCCTCCTCCTCCTCCCCCTCCTCAGCCGCAATTTGTGCAGGAAATCGTGTCCTCTGCCGAAAGGGCTTCGTGTCTTATCGATCCGGGGAGGACCCAGGCGGGCTTCCTCTCGAGTGAGAAAGGGGAGATCGAGCTCTTATTTCTGCTTGCGGCACCAGCTTGCCCCGTGGTGCCGGTGGGCTCGGTCCTGCCTCTGGGTGCGTAAAGGCGGAGAGCCTGGACCCGGCGCAGCTGTGACCGACCCGCGCGGGGCTGTCCTGGAGGCAGAGGTTTGGTGACCATGGGGGGCAGCAGGCTGAGAGGGTCACCTGCACGTCCCTTGCACCAAAAAAACCTGTCCCTGCCGTCCCCGGGGTGGCTGTAGGTGCCCCGTGCCCTCCCGGCACGCGTGGAACAACCGCACCGGGGCCAGGAGCTGTGGCAAAGCTCAGCACAAATGAAGTTGTCGTAATTGAGTGTGGTTCTGTCACTCGGTCGGCTCGCTGGCAGAAATCCCAGCCCTCTGGGTACGTCGGGAACGTCGTCTGCTGAGGGATGCTGCCGGACCAGGGGGGTGACGGTGCTGGCTCTGCTGCGGGGCAGGAGCCCCGGGACAGCGGGGTCAGGACGCTCCCTCCCTCACTAAGGTGTGCAGGAATACATTTCTCCTTCCCCAGCAAGTCAGGCTGCTTGGTGCGACCCGACAGCCTGCTCCTTCAGCTGGCGAGGCTCCGGGGGGGGCCCGAAGCTGTGTCATCCTCTGGGGGCTGTGAGCGGTGGAGCTGGTGGGGGCTTTGCCGCTGACTTAGTGGCAGCGGGAGCTGGAGGCTGCGTGGTGCCAGGCCTCTGTTTTCCGTGGGGAAGCGATAGCTTAACGTGAGATGACAATATAATCCCGCAGAGCCTCTCCCCGTTGCTCGTGTTTCCACGTTGGGGTGTGTGGTTGTTTTTTTAGAGGAGGTGGCATTTGAAATACGGAGTTTGACAGCTGTGGTTAAGTTTAACTTGACAGCCTGCTTTCTTCTTACTCACAGCGAGCTGAGAGTTACGCAGTCCCTCAGGGACTGGTGTCTGCAGCAATCGGCATCTCGCTCCTTTAACGACGGTTGGAAGCGAGGAGGTTCGTTACGCACCTCTCCTCTGCGGGCGGACGCGCGTGAGCTGAGCAGGATCTCCTGCGGGCACCGTGGGGTGCAGAGCAGCATCCCTCAGCACCCCTCCCGCTGCCAGCTCCAGGATCGCTCCCCCCACATCAGGTCACGCACCCCCTGTGCACCCCAAGCTTTCCCCGGCTTGCTGCCTGACTCGGGAAGGGCTGAGCATCGCCTCGTCCATCCCTCGGGGCAGGCGGCTGTGGGAGAGGTGCCTGCAGCCCTCCAGCTCTCCCCTTCCTTCTCTTTCCCTCCCCTGCCCTCCCTCCGGATCGAAGCTTTGGCTTTTTGATAGGAACTCGTCTGACGTTGGGACCGATGGGGCTGATCCTGGAGCTGGTCCCGGTGAGCTCCCACAGCCGCAGGGAGAGGCGCCGGGGCCGGGCTGGTGGCTTTTTAATTAGCCCAGCCCCGTGTGTCACACAGCAGAGGAGGGGAAGAGATAAGGCGATAAAATGCACCTTCTGTTCCTCGGTGTAAGGCTGCGGAACCGGTGCCTTGCCCGGCTTGCTGTTCTCCGAGCTGGGGCCGCCCAGGACACCTGGCTGCAGTGAAACCTGCCCTGCTCCGAGCCCCACAAATCCCACGTTCTTCCTCCAGTGGTCTTTTGGGTGCTTCCTTCTCCCTCCCAGCCGCAGCTGAGCAGTAAGCGATGCGCAAGGCTCGCTCTGGCTCTCCGGAGCTCTGGCCGGGTTGCTGTGACCGCAGCAGGCAGTGCCCGGGCGCTGGATGTGCCCCGGTGCTGTGCAGGGGCGGAGGATTTGCAGCGCCCCCTCTGCTGTGGTTGCCTCGATTTTTGGGTAGCGGGGCGGGGGACGCTGGCAGCTGAACTGCAGCGGGCTGAGATCTTCACAGCAAAGCCCCGGCCTGGCCTCATCTAACTTGGAAATGGCTCTTTGGCTCTGCACGTTATCCAATACATGTTTTTTTTAATTTTGTGAGCTCAAGCCTGCATGTGTTCCTCCTCCCCAGCCTGCTCTGAAGCCCGGAGCTGGGCACAGGGTGGGAGGATTTGCTTCACCCCCAACAGGTAGGGGTCACGGATCTGGTCTTGCAGCTGAGGGTGGGGGGAGAACCAAAAAAACCCAACCAACCACTGAAAAAAAAAAAAACAAACCAAACCAAAACAGGGTGAGGGAGGTTTTCCTGCCGTCCTTTGGAAGGACGGTTGTGGCTGTGCTAATTCCGCAGAAATTTACCCTCCCGAGCCCGTGTGGTCTGCCAGCTCCTTCAGGCTTGAGCCAAGAGAAACGCTCTTGGTGCAAGCCGATGGGAAAACCTCGCTTCTCCATCCTTCAGCGACTCCTTTGGTCGGGAAGCTGCTGCGAGTGGCCCTGCTGGGTGGCAGAGGCCGGGCAGGCAGCGCGCCGGTGAGCGCGGGGATTTCGGCACCCCCCCGGCGGCTGCGGTCCCCAGGCTCTCACCGCTCGCCTTCTGTCTCCTAGGTCATGCTGGCCGCTTCCTACTGGTCCCTCCTGGCCCCGGCTATCGAGATGGCTGAGGAGTCCGGCGCCTTTGGAGCCTTTGCTTTCCTCCCCGTGGCCGTGGGCTTTGTTCTGGGAGCAGCTTTTGTGTACGGGGCCGACCTGCTCATCCCGGTGCTGGTAAGTGCGCGCGGGTCTCTGCCTGCTTTGTGCCCGGTGGAGGTGACCCACCCCATAAAATGTCCTCGTTTTCCTGCAGGGGTGGGATTTGGGGAGCTCGGGACGTTCCCAGGACCCTTCGGGGTGATGCCGCCCTGGCTGCGGGCGGTGGGGAGGCGCAGGGCATTGGTGCCGGACCCAGTGCTGCTCTGCTGGCTCCTGGGCGCCGATGTCCCTGCTGGTGGCCCCGAGCAGCCAAACCTCGCCTGGGCTCTCTCTGCAAAGCTGCATCTTCTCCGCTTCCTTCGGCTTCTGCCGCGACAGGAGCCAGATACAGCTCGGTTTCTATCAGAGCTTTAATGAAACTGTTTTCTCCCCCAAGACCCCGTGGCTCTGCCTGTGCCGAAGGCAGCTTCAGGCTCTGCGCTGTTTTTTTTCTCTTCACGCTTCTGCTTTTGTTCTTTTCGCTGGCAACACTTTGCAAACAGTTCAGGTGTGACCTTCTGTTTCAGCCCCGAGGTTTAATTTGCGGAGCTGCCAGCCCTTTAAGCATCTCAGGATTGAATGAACCATCCCACCGTCTAAGAGTATTATTAAAAAATAAAAGTCAGAAGCTGTTGGACTGCCACGGCTGGGAGCGTAAGAATGGCTTGGTCTGTAGGGATGTTTTCAAAAACTTCCAAAGAACTTCTTAAAAATTTCTGATTTATTTTAGTGGCAGGTGGGATTACGAGCAAGGGGGCTGAGGCGTTTTGTCTGAGGAGCAGCAGGGGCTGGTGACCCCCGTTCCCAGGGGAGCCGCTGTGTTAATTTTCCCTGCTCCCTGCCTTTTTGAGCCTCTCCTAAGCGGCGTAGCCGAACGTGTCCTCAGTTAGGGAGAAAATGGCCTGATATTACCGTGTGTCAGTGCCGGTGTAAATGGATGCATTAAAGCAAAGAACAAATAAATGAAACGCCGCCGGTGTCAGGCTGCTAAAAGCCTGGGCCCCCTCCGCGGGCTGCTGGTGGCTCCCTGGCTCTTCTCAGGGCTCCCAAACCTTTTGCTGGGCTGTGGGGCTCAGCACCTCTCAGCAGCAGCTTTTTGCAGCGGCGCTGCTGTCCCCTGGCCGGGGGGCAGCTGCAGCACCTGGGGACGCTCGCAGCCAAGCCCTGCCTTTTTGTGCCCGCTCCCCGCAGCCCGAGGTCTCCTGCTGGCGCTGGCTTGTCCTCGTTCCGAGGCGCTGGATGGGGCCGTGTGTTTGATCAGCTGCCCGGGGCTGCCGTTTCCCAACAGAATGGACAAACAGTTGCACCACGGAGCCCGCTTCTTCCTGGTGCCTGACGCTGCTCGCTGGCACGTTTTGAAATTGTGCGGGGTGGGAAAGAGCGCTGGGGAGTGAAATTCTTGGGTTGCAAAGAGCGGGACGGAGCGAACGAGGGGCGGCAGGGGAGGGAATGGCCGGGGTGCACGGCGGCAGCTGCAGGGGTGATGGAAACGCGGGGGTCTCGCAGCCGTCCCCAGCGCTGGAGCACAAACACCACCGGGAGAGGAGCTGCTGCCTCCCCTGCTTTGCCTTCTTGGTGCTGCGCAGGGGAGCACGTGGGCCCTGCGCTGTTCCCGCAGGACTTTGATAGCTGCTGCGGGTGCTGATGCTGAGCTCCGAGAGGATTTACGCCCTGTGCCTAATGCCTGCGCGTTAGGAACGCTTCCTACATCTGCTCGGAAGCCGGCAGGCGGTGAGGGGGCCGGCCCTGTGCTGGGGCTGGTGTCCCCCAGCTGGGCAGGAGCTGCTCTGAAAGCGTTGGTGCAAATGCAAAGCAGCTGCACGGGTCCTGCCCCAGGTACCTCGTGGCAGGCTGGTGGCGTGTCCTTGGTCAGAGCGGGGGGACCCTGCGCCCCCAGCCCAGTGCGGCAGCGATGGCTCTTGGAGTTGGAGGATTAAGCCGTTGTAGTTCGCTTCCAGCAAGCCTCGCTTCTTTCTACATCAGTTAAAATCTCATGTTTTCGTATCTTTATTTTTCTTCCTCCGCTTAAAATCAGGTGGTGGAGGGATGCTGGTGAGACCCCAGAGCACGCCGGGCGGGCAGGAACGGGGTGGGGGGGGGTCTGTTCTCCATAGGCTGCTCTTGCTCCCCGTGCCTGGCACTCCTCCGTAATTGTTTTGCTATATGGCAACAGGTAGTAAAAGCTTTTAATGAGCCCTTATCTCCCCGGGGCTGCTCCCGGGGCTGGAGCAAAGCTTTGCTCCCCTGCTCCCACGGCAGCAGGGGCAGGAGCCGAGCGGCTCTGCTGGTACCCAAATGTTTGCTCAACGGCAGAGCGGGGCCGGTGGGAGGGTTAAACCTCCAAGACAAAGTGGTTAATGATGCTGAACAGCTGTAGTCATTAAATTCCTTACAAAAGACAGATTTAATCTATTACATCTTTATCTTTTCGCGGCTTCCCTGCTGGAAGCCTTTAGCGTGTTTGTTCATCCTTTAGCTGAGTTTATAGAGTGTGAGACGTCCTCGGCTCTGCTGGCGGAGGGCAGTTCGCCTGTCCCCTGCCTAAATGCTAAAACTGTCCTCGGCCCCAGGCTAAAAAGAAAAAGGAGTCGGGCATTTGGGTGTGCTTGGGGAGCAAGAAATAGGCGTCAGGAGCTTTAAAAGTGGGTGTCTCCTTCCTTTTGCTAACCGTCTCCGTTCTGTTCAGCCAAGCTGCTTTTACCAGCCGTGCTGGATTCGGTGGTTTGGGAGGTGGGGGCAGGTCTGGGTCTGCTGCAGGATGTTGCTGTGGTCTCGGGGAACACGTTAAACCACTAACGAACCACTAACAGACGACCTCTCTGCCTCTTCTCTCCCCTGGCCCTGGTGATGCTGCAGCGTGGTTCTCCTTCCTGAGCTGGTTTTCAGCGATACGGCTAAATTTTGGTATTTCCAGGAGGATTCTGGATGGAGAAGGGCAGCCGGTGGGGGGCTGCAAGCGAGAAGCTACTGCCTCTACTCAAAAAGCTCTGGGCCTGAGGGTCTCCGGTGCTAATAATCAAAGCCTTTGAAGGAGAACCTGCTTGAAAATAGCACTGTTTGCACAGCACCCGGCACAATAGGTCCCTGATGGCTGAGTGGCTGCCTTCGGTCTGCAGCAGTGCGTGAGAAGGCTGGAATTAAGAAGTATTATTCTCATCCTTCAAAGCTGTCTCGCAGCTCTGCTGACTGTGTTGTGTTGTGGGGTTTTATTGTGCTTCCACCACGGGTTTCTTGCTCAGGCCTCCCTTTTCCCCGAGGAATACGACGAGAGTCCGGAGGGCTGCATCCAGCCCTGCCTTTGATTTTTCGCACAGTCCCCGGCTGCTTTTGCCCCGTAATTCTCGCCTGCTTGCGTTTTGCCTTCGTCTTCGGGCTGCTGGTCCTGCGCAGCCTCTCGCAGCAGGTCTCTGGCAGCTGCTGTGGGCAGGTTGAGTTCCCAGTGGTGCTCCCGTGCCCGGGTAGATGGGGTTTGGGTGGGATGCTGGGGGTCTGGGCGCAGCACAGCGCCTGCGCTAACACTGTGGCTCGCAGGAACTCCCTAATTTGTGCCTCGTCTGGATCGCTGCCCTTTAAACGCTCCTTGGAGCGAGCAGGGGTTCGAAGACTTGATGCTGGCGGAATAGGGAAGGCGGCATGGGCAGGGGAGAGGAGCGAGCTGGCCCCAGCAGGAGATAAATCCCACAGGGGTGAAACCCTCGTGGGCTGCACGTCAGCTCGCCGTAGCGGTGCGCACCCGTTCCCATTAACCGCGTTATTCCTTGTGCGCACCCGTTCCCATTAACCACGTTATTCCTTCCGTCCCCGTCTGCCTGACGTCCTCTCTGCTTTGGGATCGTTGCGCTAAATAGGATAACGAGCCTTAATTGCCTTCATCTCCTCGACGTCAAGGCTTTGTCGGGCTTGGAAACGTCTGCCCAGGTTTGGGACCAGGCTGCGGGTGGGTTCCTGCCCCGTGGGGGGGTCTGGGCAGCTCAGGGGGGTCCGGGCAGGCGCTGCAGGACGGCCAGGAGCTAACGGGAGACCCAAGCAGGGGCCGGTGGGCAGCTGCTCGGACCCGTCTGGAAGCCTTCTGCTGCCTCCTGGGCAAAGGATGATCGGAGAAAGGGGGTCCGGAGAGCCAGGGCTGTAAATCTGTCCTGGAAACGCCGTCTCGGTCGATTTTTTTTTTTTATTTCCTTGTCAGCTAGATGCAGGGTTTGTTTCTCCTGGCTGCAGAGCAAATCGATAAAGCCGCACGTGATGGGGTGAGGGGGGGGGGACGACACCGCTCCTTGGATTTAAAACAAATAGCATCTCCCGAGCTTTTTCAGAGCCTTTCTCCTGGGCTGGCAGGTGCTCCGCGGAGGGGACCCGCGTGGCTGGGTCGTGCCCAGCGCCCGGTGTTTTGTACCTGGGCTGGGGCTTTCCAGGCTCTCGTTCGCAGCTGCGTTCACGGTTTTAACAGTGGTGAGGGCTGAGCAGCCTGATGTGGAGGAGGTGACGGGGGTGCGTGGTTGCAGGAGGGGCTGGATCCTGCTCACCCTCTCGAAACGTGGCTGTGCTGTGCTCCTGCCCCCTCATCCCTGTGTTTACTGAAGGCCATGGCGGGGTCCGGGTGTGCCGCCGGCCTCCTGGGCGGACACAGCAAAGCGGAGAGACGTTCACAGGCTGTTTTTTTTTGGAGCGCGGACCGGGGTCGGGCACTTTGCACAGGGAAATTTTAAGCTATTTTTGGCGAGCGCTCTTGGGAAGGACTCGAGAGCTCAGATATCCACGGGACGTTCTCCCGTGTAATAGCGGCGGTGCCTGCGCTTTGGCTCAGGACGTGCCCGGAGGGTGGACGCGCTGCTCCCAGTCTGCGCGAGCCACGTAGCCGGGGGGGGGCGGCTGGGAATCGGGGGGCGGTGGCGAGCTGCGGGGGGGGGGAAGGCAAAGACCTCTGTGCGTGCTCGAGGCGTGGACGCACGTTACTTAAAATTGCCCCGTTTTGGGCTCCGAGTCAGCTGGATCGGACTGTGGGAAGCATCTTTCCTGGGCCAGTAGGTACACGTGCGGCACGTACACGGAAAAGAAGCAGCTGTGAGGACTGGGGGGGGTCCATCGGAGGGTGCTGGGGACCCCCGAACCCAGCGGCTGCTTCCTTCTGCCAGCTTTTAGCACAGCTCTCCCCTCCGATTTACCCAGGCCGAATTTAACGGGTTAATTGTCTCAGGAGGCGGTGAAAATGTGCCAGGGCTTGCTGCCGGTGCTAATTTACAATCAGGATAAAAGTTCCTCTTATGCAATTTGATTTCTCTGAGACATGCCCAGCGCAAGTTCCCGTTCTTAATGCGCCTTTTCCTGTTCATTTGCGACTCCTAGAAAGCTAATTAGCTGCACATCCTCATTGCTGGAGTAGGTAGAGGCATTTCCTTTTGAATATTAACCAAAGGACGTGCTCGTCTGTGTATATGCGTTTTCTGGCTTATTAAATTTTGGGGCATGGGACTGAAGTGCTGTGACTGTCCTGTGGCCGCTGCTTTATGGTACCGGTGTCAGAGGGCGCCGCTGCAGCTCCTGGGCCTGGGCGGTTTGCAGTTCAGCCAAAACCTTTGTGCGGAAAGCGGGGTTAGGGGGCTGCCGACGGAGCCTTCCAGGCTCTAAAAGGTGGTGGGGGTGCTGGAGAAATTCCACGCTCCTTTCCTTGCTGTGGCGAGGCTGTCCCTCTGCACCCTGCCTGCCATCAGACTGGGTCTGGAAGGCTCAGGGAGGGCGCCTGGAGCCCTCCGTGCCCCTTTCTGGGGACCGTGGTGGAGGGAAGCATCGTCTCCATCACCTGCGGGACTTGTTCCTGTAACCTTCATGTGCTTGATTCGAGCACCTGAAGGAGGCCCCGTTCATCTGCGGGCACGGTGAGCGCCACGGGCTGTTCCTCGAGCTTCAAATCTTGCCTTTGAATGTGCTCCCGGCAGAACCCAAATTAATGCCTCTGCTGTGAAATGCAAACCTGCCATTAAAACGACAGAGAAGAGGAGAAGAAGGTTACAATCGGCTGGGTGGCGAACTGTCAGGGAGAGGAAGGCAGCTTTCACGCAGCTCGCGGAAAATATATATGCATCCGTCTATAAATGCAGCACCGTGTCAGCTTGCTATCAGAGCAAACTGTGACTCACCCGGGTTTGCTTGACGTGCTGCCTGCTTCGGAGATGAGCTGCGAAGAGTCAGTTCGGTGCCTCTTCTGCCTGTGCCTCCCCCGAGAGGCCACCAGGGCGATGCCCGCGGGTGCCGGCGTGCCGCTGCCTTGCGACGTGCTCCTGCTTTGAGCCGGCAGCACGGAGATGCTGCGGAGGGGATTTCTCTTCCCTTTGTGCAGCCGGATTGAGAAATGTGCCTTCGCGCCGTCCCGCTGCACGGCCCCAGCTCTTTAAAGGGCTCGGTTTGACCCCGCGTGCTTGGCTTCGGGGCCGCATCCGGCTCAGGTGGGGGCCTGGCAGCCACGGGATGAGAGAGGTGCAGCCACGCAACCACCTCCTGGCTTCCACCGTGCGGGGGTGGCTGCTGTCTGCGTCCTGCTGCCCGGAGCTCGGCGCTGTAAAACAGGCGTCCACGGCTAATCCGGCGGCGCATCGTGCCTTGTTAATAGCCTGATGGCTCCACGGGAAAGGGGCACGCCGCTGGAGAACCTGGGGGGGGGAAAAATGGCTTGGTTATTTCCGTTCAGCCAGCGCGAGGCTCCTATCGTGGTGCTCTGGGCGCACGGATGCCTCTCCTCTCCTCTCCAGGCTGGGAGTGTGGGGCTGCAGAGGGCTGTGAGGCTGCTGGGGCCGTGCGCCCTGTGCCTTGGGATGTTACGGTTGGGGTGGGGAAATCTGCGTGATGCTTGCCTGTCTCCTCTCATGCTCTAATTATCAACAAGACGGTGACGTGATGTTAATCTGGTGTCCTCGGGCCTCACAGCTAACGCAAACTGAAGAACTGGCAGCAGGAGTCCGCTCCTGGTTTGCCGGCTCACGAAGGCATCTTGCTGCTGGTTTACGTTCTGCGTGCTTTTCTTTATGGCCTGTCACGGCTTTATAGGTGAGGTAAATACTGCACGTATAAATAAATGATATTTAACGAGCGTTTAGATTGCAGGGAACGAGATGCAGCCAGGAGGGGAGCAGCGCTGCAGGGATTTACAGCCCGGTGTGGCCGCCGATGGAGCGCCCTGCTGGAAGCGCGCTGACTTCTGCTGCAGTGGCGCCTTCTGCTCGGCTCGGTGAGACCCTGCACAAGGACTGCAGCCTGTGCCACCCCTCCTGGAAGCCGCCCCTGGCCTTTGGTGCGAGCATAGGAGGTGGCTCAGCCTCGAAAAGCGGTGCAGCGTGGCACCCACGTGTGCCGGATCGTCCCCGTGGGACCGCGCGTGCCGGGGATGGCGAAGGAGCGACCGGCGGCTGGCAGGGCCCGGGGTGATGAACAGCTTCCAGGTTCAGAGCGTCCTCGTGGTTTTGGCTGCTGCTCTGGGCTACTTTTGTCTGTCCTTGCCCGGAATTGGGTTTAGAAAAACAAGCCTGGCTCACGTGGTCGTGCTGTGCCCGTGTTTGTTTCCCTCCTCAAAATGCAGAGCTGGCATTTCTCTTTTTCGCTCGGTCCAAGGATGGGTGAGGTGGCCCCAGGAGTGGTTCCTGCGGGTTTTGGCAGAATAAGTAGAGGAGGGAAGATGGGGATGGTGTCCCCTCTCCTGCTAGTGTGGATGCTGCCCCGATTTATCAGCAGGGAGCACAAAGAGGGGAGAAACGCTGGGCACCAGCCCCGCTGTGTTAGCTCCGCGCTGGCAGCAGCGCCTGCGCGCCTTGGAGGGGAGAGGGCTGGCTTCAGAGCTTGATTTCTGGGCTGAAAGTTGTCTTGGTTGGAATCCAACGCCTGAATGCCTTACCCTTGAGTGCGAAGGACGAGTGCTGCTCGGCGGCAGGTTTTAGGGGAAGCGGCGAGTTCCCCGGCTCAGAACTCAGCTGTGCCCCACGGGACCAGCCCTGGGGCTCAGCGCTGGGCCAGACCCTTCCTGAGCTCCGGAGGAAGGGAAATTGGTTAGCTTCTCGGTGGTGGTAATTAGCAAGTGCCTTGTCCCTCATTACGCCTCTCTTCTGTAATGAATTAACAAATTAATTGGACTAGCTGAAGGGAATGAAGGGCCTCTCCTGTGGGTTTATTGCGCTGCGCTTCAGGAAGGTGTCGGGCTCCCCCGGCGCTGCCCGGCCTCCCGCAGGCACTCGGGGCGGTTAGCAGCGAAGCCCAGGAGACACGCTCTGCTGGTAATTGTTTGATGCACTGCGCGAGACCCGCGGAAAGAAAAACAGAGCAGAAAGCCTGGCCTTGGAAATGAGCCTGCCGCGGGCTCGGTCCCTGGAGGCTGCGCCGGTGCCGCTGGGCTCGGGCGCGATGGTGCGGGGAGAAGGGGGCGCGTCGGACGGGTGACGCTTCCCCATCCCTGTACCGGGGATTTCTGCTGGTAATTGAGAGCCTTAAGGAAATGGGGTTTGAACGGGGTGTAGCTGAGCAGTGCTGCACAGCATCTCGCTGTCGGAGGGGCGATCGATAGCGAGCCGAGCCGCTCTCCCTCCCCGTTTCTCACGGGCTCTGCCGACCACATCTGATGCGCGTCCAGCTTTGGCACGCTGTGGACGTGTCGCCGCTCGGTCCCTGAAGGATCCCAAGTCCTTCGTTCTTCGCCTGTGGGTTTCTCTCTGTGGGCAGAACTGTCCTGCAGGGCTCGGCTGATGGCTGGCACCCCGCAGTTTGTGTCGGTCCAGGGGGAGCGGAGCTGGTGGCCGCTGCCTTCCCCCCTCCGGGGGCTCCTGGCCTCGCAGGCGCAGCAGCAGCAGCAGCAGTGGCCTCTCCCCCTCTTTGTTCGCCTTTCCCCCCATTAATTCAATCTTCGCTGTTAGCAAATCATTCCTGAGAAGTATATTGTGTAAAAAATGAGCTGTTAATTGAAGTTTTGTTTGCTTTTTCTCTTACTGTTGCAAAAAGCCTTGCATAATAAGGGCTGTAAAAATCCGTGTTGCCACGTTACGGATATCCGAGGTGGGGAGGGGGCAGGGAGGGAGAAGAGATGCGAAGCTGCTCTCCATTAGACTTTAATAAGCATGTGGAGAAAAAGCTCTTGTTAATCCCCTCGGAGGCTTAAAGGTTTATTGCTAACAATTAAAATCTCATATTGTAGCGCTGACTCGGTGCCACGGACCTCTTCGCTGCGTCCTGCCGGGCACGTCTGCGTGGTGCTGGTGGGCAGAGCTGTCCCTGGGGAAATTCCTGCTCCTAGGGGAATTTCCTGCTCCCGAGGGAAATTCCTGCTCCCTTCCTGCTCCCGAGGGAAATTCCTGCTCCCTTCCTGCTCCCGAGGGGATATCCCTGCTCCTGAGGGAGATTCCTGCTCGGGCTGGCTGCGAGGCTGCCTCTGCCCGGCGAGGTTCCTCCCAGCAAGCGACTGGAAACGTGGGCTCGTCCCAACTGGTTTTGGTGGGCAGCGCTCACCCTGGTTGGAGCCGAAGGAGTTTAAGGACGGCCTGTTGTATTTTTATTTTTATTTTTTTTTTTGTTCCGAGCGTCTGTTTGGGAGGAGAGAGAGGGGGATGCCATCCCCAACCCCAGCTCTCCCCTCCACTGTCCTGGGGCAGGAGGTGAGCGCACAGCATCCGAAGCTTGCGTGCTCGCGCAGCCGGTCCTCTGCTAGGTGAATTTACCAGCGGGGGTTCAAGGTTTCTCTGAGCTCCTCGGTGGACGGGAGATCGGTGACCTGGAACCTTTCCTTTCCTGCCACGGAGGTGGGCCTTGCTTGTTTAGCAAGCTATTTTCTGCTAGATTGCAGGGGAAAAGGCAAAAATATTTGTGCGCCTCCGTTTTTGGAACGGTGAAGGTTACCCAAACCGCCTCCCTTCGGCCGTGCCCAACATCGCCGTTACAAAACGAGAAGTTTCGTAATGAACCTCCCGGGTTTCCTCGGCGGCTTGGGAATCGCGTGCGCGGCCCCGCTCCCCGGCACAGGCTGCAGCCCTCGCCCCGAGCCCAGCGCTGTCGGGGCCGGCCCCGCTCCCGGGCCGGGTGCCAGCAACGTTCCTGCTTCCTCCCGCGAAGCCTGAAGCGCCAGATGCGCTGACGGGGAAAATATCTGGACGCTTGGCTTTAATACGAACGTTGCTTTGGCCAAGGAGATCGGTTTTACTGATTTTTACTGCTGGCAGCCCACCTGGCTGCGGTGCTGCGGGGCCACCCCGCGGGACGCGCCGGCTGCTGCCACAGGAGGAGGAGGAGGATGGATTCTGGCGGCGCACCAGCGGAGGCCGGTGATTGAAGCTGCTGTTTGCAACTGAGAAGAATTACGGGTTATCAAAGCGGCTGATAATTAGCGGCGAATAAAATGTACTTGCAATGATATTCCGTCAGTTAGAGATAAACCGGTACCCGGCTGCCTTGCTCCCAGTTATTAGGGGAAAGTTTGGGTGTCGCGCTGCTGCCGGCTGCTCCGTAAGGGCAGCGCCTTCCAGCTCGGTGTTACCGGCTCACGAGGCGCTGCCGGAGCAAACCCGATGTGAAAACGCTGATTATTTTTTTTTTTCTTTTTGTGTGTGTGTGTGCGCCTGTGGACAAACCTCTCCTTTCCAATTCCCGCAGCAGCGCTGCCATAGCTACGGGCTGGCTGCGGCAGGCGCGGCTGCTGGGCCGTGGGAGGACGCGGTGCCGGAGGAGCCAGATGGAAGATGCTCTGCGTGGGAAGAGGGAGCCCCGGGCCTCCCCCCGCGCCGGCTGCTGCGGCTCCGGGACGTGTTTTGGTGAGCCCGGCACAAGGCAGCGGGGATGGGGTCGGAGCTGCTCCCGCAGCCCAGCTCCCAAATTGGCCCCGGGGAGCGCTGCGGGGTCGGCGTGCTGCGGGGTCAGGCCCTCGGGGCATGGTCCAGCTCTTTTATTCGAGGCTGAAAGCCTGGATCTGCTTGGGCTCGGCCCCGAACAGAACAAGCTGGTGGTGCTGGGTTTCCCGGGGGCTCCAACTTTAACCGAGGAGCGCGGCGCGAGGCCTGGGAGAAGCCGTTCCCTCCCAGCCCTGGTGGCGAGGCGAGGAAGGCGATCCCCGCTGGGATGGGAGCTGCCTGTTGGGAGTGGGGCTTTGGGCTGCGTTCGTAGACCCCAAGCTCTTCTCGTGCCTGCCAGGAGCACGCGAGCACGTGCCCTGTCGTCCACGCATTATTTTTTTCCTTGCGTTTATCTTCTCTAGAGCAGCTCATGTTCTCTTTAAACTGTATTTGGCATCTCTTCGAGACTTACAGGGACGGTTCTGATTCCTGCCCCTGACTGCATGTGCTCTGGTTTAGGTTTTACGAGGCTTTGTTGAACTCTGGGGGGAAGTGGAAGGAATCTCGCCACACCTGACTGCTTTGCAGCGCTGACCAGGCTCTCATTAGCAAGCCTGAGAAGAATTGGCTAAGAAATGCCTTCCTGTCCGTCCCGCCGTTATCGCAGGTCCCTCGGTAGCAGTCTCCGAATTAAAATGCGAAACGAGACGTACCTGAAACGCTCGGCGCCCCCTTAATCTCGTGTAAGGAAACAAATTTGCCTCGAAGATGTCTTCATTGCGCGGGGCTTTGTGGATGTGGGGTTACTGGGGGGGTTTCTTTCACGCCCTGGCCCTCGTTAAACTCCTTCCTCCGACGTGCCCTGGAGGGGGGTGCTGGGCAGGGCAGCGGGCTTGGGGACGGGGCTGAAGGCTACGGAAAGCCCAGGCTGTGGGGAAGTGAGGCTGTGATGAAGTGAGGCTGTGATGCAGGGCTCAGGGGCTTGGCCACTGTCCCCGGGGGCTGCTCCCTGTCCCTAGCGGAGCTGGGGCCTGCGGTGGGGCCACGCGTTGGGGTAGCACCCGCTGCTCCAGAACTGCCTCTTGAGAAACTGCAGCGAGACCCCGGAGGTAACAAAACGCCATAAAATGCACGGGGTGGAGGCTTCAGAGCTGCTGAGCTGCAGCCCTTGCTCCAGGGGCGGTGGTGGTGGGGGGGAAAAATTCAGTGTCTTAGCGAGCAGCTGGTAATTTGAGGCATAATGCAGGGCTTTTGTGGCAGAGAACGGCAGCGTTGACTCGCTTTAAGCACTGTTACCCCGCTGCAGGGGGCAGCTGGTGAGGACGGCCTCGCTCTGCTCTTGCTCCTGCTCCTGGTGGCCCCGCTTGCTGCACGGGGGCACGGTGCGTTTCCCTGCCTGCTGCAGCAAGCTGCCCCTGCTTTGCTGTCCACGGGTACCCCCCGGCTTGTTCGGGCCCCGCTCCCGCAGCCAAAAGTGGCTCGGGGGATGCCGTCTGTAACGCAAAGGGTTCGGGTGCTGCTGCTGCAAGCACCGGGGAGGAGATCCCGCGGGGTGTGGGGTGAACCCGCTGCCACCCCGAGCAGCTGGGCTGCGCTCCCCAGGGCTGCCAGGCGACGAGGGCGAGCTGTTTGCTTATGTCCCGAAGCTGCGCGTCAGCTGCTGCCAATGATAAATACGATTGCACCCACTTCAGGGTTGAGAAAGGCTTTTTTTTCTTTTTTTTTTTCTCTCTCTCGTGGCAGGGAGTATTTAAGGCTGCGCTCGGGTTGTCGGTTTCAGTGTTTTGAGTGGCGGATTGCCAGCGGTCCCTGGCTTTGGGAAGGAGCTGCGGCTCCAGGCCTCCTCGTGTCCCCGCCGATAGCTCCCCTCGCCCCGTCCCCTTGTGCCGGGTCAACGCTGGCTGCGATAACTCTGCCTCCCTCGAGGAGGGGCTCGTCTGGGTTGGTTTTGGGATGCTGTGCCCGACAGGCTCCGAGGCTGTGCTGGAGACCTCGGAGCAGTCTGACTGCATTTTGGGGACATTCCTGGAGGCAGGCAGGCTCCTGGCAGCACCAAATCCCAGCCCCAGGCACATCCCCAGCCGCAGGCAGCGCCCGTCCCCGGTTAGCGGTGACTTGAGGTCCCTGCGGAGCGGCGCGGGGGCGCGTCGTGCTTTGCAAGGAGCCCTGGCTCCGCGTTTGTCCTGGCACGACGCTGAGACGGGGATCGATAGAGCCAGGTGGCCGTCAGCTTATTTATTTTTTAATGCATTTTTAAGCGAGCAGGGCTCTGCAGAGTGTAGGCGGTGAGCAGGACTGCCGCAGGTGCTGCGCCCCGTGGTGGCACAACCCCTGGGACACCTCGGGGTGACTTTGGGAGCGGTGTGACCGGCCGATGTCCCGTCAGATGGGCATCGGTGGGTGCCAAGGGAGGGCTGGGGGCGCAGCCACCCCTGGCAATTCACCCCGTGTTAGCTTTCAGTGGGCTGTGAGCAGGTGCTGCAGGCACAGGACGGGGGGATTCTGCGCCCCGCCAGCTGAGCTCCCCTGGAAGTTCCCTCTCTGATAACTGAGCGCTTTCAAAGGGAGCCGTTGTCCTTTCTACCTGACCCTATTTCACGTTTCTCACTATGCATCCTTTAATCTGCCTGAGAGAGGATGGAGACGTGTGGCTCTGCTGCTGCACAGCCTTTGTACTGCTCCTGGTGCTGTGCAGGAGCAGCAAAGCTGAGCGAGGTGCAGGCAGGATGCGACCGCCCCGTGTCCGTCGGGGCTGCAGATGTGCCAGCTCTCCCCGTCTCTCCTGGCTCCCCGCCCTGCTTTGTTCTTCTCCTTTTATCGCTTTCTGGCCTCCGCTCTGTTACCACTTTCTCTCTTTTAATAAGCGTGAAATGAGAGCCTCCGGGCACCATCGCGGCGTGGCTTATTGCTGCCTCTTATTTCCCTCTCCGTGTTAGCTCCTGGACGAGTTCGCAACGTTATTTATTCACGAAATAAGGTGGTACAATTCATTCCGTTTCCTTTTCCCCATCGAAACGCTTTCTGCTGTTAGCTGGTGGGCTGTGGTCTTTGTCTCCTCGGGCTTGGAGGAGCCTGCTGCAGGGCTGCCAGGATGCTTGCTGGGCGAAAAGCCAGGACAAGAGTGACTTGGAAGCGCCGTGTCTCCGACCTTCCCCGAGCCGTGCGCCTCCGCAGCACCTTCACGTTGGGCGCTCAGCGACCCGCACCCAGCCGGAGCATCGGGGCTTGTCGTCCCGAGTTCTTTATTCATTTATTCTCGCTCGTCGGGTGGGGAAGAGCAGCTTATTTCTGAAAGGTGTCGCCCGCTTGTCATTCCTCTTTCGGTTTAAATTCAGCTCAGCCAGCAGCTTGTGCAGGAGGCCGGCTTGGCAGTGAGCGGAATCCGAGGAGGGCCTGACCCCGCCGAGGGGCTCCTCTCCGCACTGCCGCTTCCCTGGGGAAGGACGTGGCCGATAGGGCTGGGCTTTTCTTGCTTCATCTAAAAGCCAGCAGATGCTTCATCCTTTTTGTTTTATCCCTTTGCCCTGCGGAAGGCAGAACACGAAAAAGGAGAGAAGCCGGTCCCATACAGCAGGGGTCGGGAGGGAGGTTTGCACGTCCTTGGCACGGGGCACTTTGGGAAGAGCCTGCCTCCAGGAGGATGAGTCCTGCGCTCAGGTCTCCAGCCAGGGTGGCTTTTTGGCCCTGGGGGCCAGGAGCTGGAGGCCTGGGCTGGCTTCCCCCAGGTCGCTGCTGCTGACGCCACCTCTGGGACTCGCTCTGCTCCGGCCTGAGCACCTACGTGCAGCCCCGCAGGAGTGCCGGCTCGGCCCTAGCAGAGATAGATGCGCACACGCCTGTTTCTTGTCTTTCAGAGAGTTGCTTGCCCAAATATCTCAGTTTTACAGCTGGCTGCTTTGCTCCTACTTTGAAGTGCGTCCCTTTTTAGCGCTGCTGACCATATAAGTAGAGATACGTGCTCAGTTTTGATCAAAGCGGGGTGCAGGGGTAGGGCTGCGGAATGGCGAGGGCAGCGGCCACTTTGTTCTCCAAAACTCCGCCTCGCGCGGGGGCCCTGCACCCACCGACTGCTCCCCCAGGGGAAAACACCTTCTGATTTAAACCCAGGGGGGTCAAAGCCCCCTGTCTGTGCGGGTGGCAGCAAATATTCCTGGTACACTGGTAGGGTCCGGGCTGGGGTGGTGAGTGCCATGGTGGAGCAGGATGAGGCACCGTTTGGATTTGCGGTTCGCGAGGCACGGCGCCGCCTCCTGCTGCCTCCTGCCTTGCGGGACCTCGAGCACCTCCTCGGCTGGGCGGCATGTGCAAAGGTGGAAATGGATGCCCCGATTGATTTATTGGGTATTTAACACGGCACAGCTCGCCGAGAGCAGGGCGGAGGCAGTGTGGGAGGAGAGGGCAGGGCCGTGAAAGCTCGCCTTGTGCCGGGTGGTGCTCCATCGATAAGGGCAGCTCCGGGGTGTTTGACCAGAGGAAGAGGAAATCAGTTCCCCGGTGACTGCTGTGTCACCCGGGGTGCTAACGGGAGGGGGGCATGTCTCCCTACAAATTAATTCAGGATTGCTCTGGCTTTTCAATAGCAAAAGCACGTTGTGCCTACTTAGACAAGTGCTGCGTGGGGTGGGGTTTTCTTTGCTGTCTGCAAGGATGCTTTTTTTTTAAAAAAAAAGAGCTATTTATTTATTTTTTAAAAAAGGGCTATGGAAACCTAACGACCTTCCTGCTGTAGCTCTGCAAACAGAAAGGAGCACGGTGGGGACTCCCTTGTCCCAGAATAGTTTTCCTCCAAGCTCTCCAGGTCTTCCTGTCCAAGTCTCTCGTTGCATCAGGCTTTCTGAAATAATCAGCCCCCGTGGTTATTTCAGTTAATACTAATTAGTGGCGTGAACTAATTAATGTGGGTTGACTTTCCTCTTCTCTTCCTAATGCGTTTTTAACCCACTGACACATTCCAATTAAGGGACTCATGCAGGGACCGGACTGAAATGACTCAGAGCAATCACAGTTGGAATAAATCGCGTGCCTCGCTGAAGGTCACTAATATTTTTCCAAATTGATGGAGTCGCGTGTTTGTGCCCGCCAACGGGGAGGTGACTTAACCGTACAACAGAAATCCAAAATGTCTTCAGGTTTGCCTCCGTGGAAGCACATCCCTGGGGACCACGTTGGTGACCGCGCGGTGTGCCGAGAGCGCGGCACGGAGCTGGGGGCGGCTTTTCTGCAGGGCTGCAAACTTTGGGGCAAGTGGTCTCGACCTCAGGAGGAGCCCGCTTGTTTCCAGCTGTAGCTGTGTGATGGTAACAGAGGGCACTCTGCATGCTGCCAGCCTGCTTGGGCTCGTACGAGAGATTTCTTATCCCCTTCGCTGGGTTGTTGTCCCGCACAGAGTGCTGCAGGCTCTGGCCGTGCCCCTCTGTGCCGACAAGACCCAGGGGAGAGGCCTTTGGGCTGGGGGAAGCCACGAATCTGGTGGCGACAAAGCGTGCAAAGCTGCCGTCACGGTGCTTGTAGCTTCTTTAATAAGATGCCTGTCCTTGTTTCTCCTGAGGTTGGTGTGGTGTTGGTATTTCCTGGTATTTCCTCAGGAGCACAAGGAGACCAAGCTGCAGGGGTGCCAGCAGCAGGACGTGCCCATGAGCTTTCATTCTTGGTCCCTTCCCGTCTGAGCCCAGTTGGGTCGTGATGCTGAAATCCCCATCTTTTTTCTCGGTGACAAGCCATCCAGGTTTTGCTGGATAAAGCCCGTGTTTCTGTATTTCAGCTCCTCCAGCTGCTGAGACGAGCTGTGCAGTTCCTCCCCGGGCAGTCTCTCCCTTCTGCCGGCGGGTTCAGCCTCGAGCACCTCGTGCAGGTGCTGGGTTAAAGGAGGTGAAAGCACCCTGATTAAACTGCAGGAGAGAGCAGGCAGCAGATCCGTCATGAGTATTAATAGTGCTGGTCAGACGATATTATGCAAATGATGGGAGAATAGACAGTTTAGTTATTCATCTTTAACCTTTATTTTTGTTTAACGTGACCTTACCCGACGAGTCTCCCGTTACTGCCGCTGGCTGTTCGGGGCACGTCCGTTTGTTCTGTTGCCAGCAGCCCAGCAGCTAAGCCCATGTTCCTGGCCAGTGGCACCGGGCACAATCCAGATATCCGTCCTGGTGCTGGTAGAAATGCCCCAGCCCTGCCAGGGGTCGGGAACTTTGGGCTGCATTTGGGTTGAGCAGCCTGGGGGCACCCAGCACCGCAGATCTTCCTGCTGCGTGTCCCAGCACCCTGGGGAGGGCAGAGCTGGTGTCTTGAAGGTTTCCTTTGGCCGATGCAGTTGGAGGCTCTGGCACGTCCTTGAGTCGCAGCAGGTTCTCGTGAGCCGTGTCCAGGCTGGCAGGACTCGCTCGTGGGATGCCTCTCGCTGCAGGTTGCTGCCCAGTTCCCTGCAGACGTTACGCGTAGCTGGGCAGTGTTGGTTTTGGCCATTCCGCTCCGTTTTCTTGGGATTACGAATGGCACAGGAACATATTCCAAACGAGACTGAAGTTCATAGGCGCCTCTGGCCAGGTTCCACTGAAATAACACCGTGGTTGTGCACATAACATCTGATCGTGGTGCTCCCTGAGGATGGGGCTGGGAGAAGGCTGCGGGGAAGATGCGGGGAAAGCCTGAATTTGTCTCTTGCATTGCAGGGTTTCAGCGGACCCCCCCACGCGGCATTTGCCTTGAGCTACGACCCACGAGCGGCGAAAGAGAAATACGAGCACGACCCTGCCTCTCGCCCGGACTACGAGAGCGAGTTGTCCATCCGGATAGGTAGAGCTGGGCACCATCCAGGCAAGCATCCTGTCATATACCAACCGCAGAGTGTGCGGGGGAAAATACCCCGTTAAGCTGGCACCTAGACTGTAACGTATGTGATTGAAATTAGATCGGCTTTGACACATGCATGCAGAGCGCGCCTCCTCACCCCTCTCTGGATCTGTCTCTGTGCTGGCTCTCGTTCCTGGAGTCATTACTTCTGTTTCTCCTTCGGTTCTCAAAACCACTTGCACGTCTGTCTGTGCCTGTGAATTATTGATAATTAGATATCTCATTCACCAGGGAAATGAAATCGTCAGCTTATCTTGAAATAAGTTTATTTGGAGCGTGGGTGCAGCGAGCAGTAACCGTGCCCTCTCCGAGTAATGCCACCTTGAAGGTGCCCCGCGATGCTGACCTTCGGTGGCCCTCCCCAGTTATAGATGAGGATCGGCCATCGTGCCATCACTCCTTATTTTTAGAGGTTAATAGAATTTTAGCTGCCAAAGCGTGGAATATAAAATGTCCTGTTGGCAGCTATCTCCTCTTCAGATAGCTTTTAAAGAAGGAACTTCTTGCTCAAGGTGGTGGCGCCTTGTCGGGTGTCCCAGCTCCGGGGTGTTCGTGGGGGACGGTGGCAGCCCCCGTCGCGCCCCGCTGCCTGCCTCGGAGGCAGCACGGTTCTTAGCCTGCTGCCTAACAGCAGCTTTTCAGTAGACAAAGAAAATGTAATTTGGTGAATTAATCTTATTGCTCCTCTGCTTTTTCTTGGTTGGAGAGAAACTAAAATAGCAGTTTACAATATCTCGAGTATAATTGGGAGCAGATTGAGACGCAGAAATGATCCTTCTTCTTGCAAAGAATGATGCAACCAGGCTCTGTTATTTAACCGCATTGCTTAATTGCATGTTTCATAAAGTGTTTCAAATCCTCAGGATTCTGCAGGATCTGAAATATCAGCTTGGAGTTTTCCAAAGGGATGAAAGGAAGTTCTGTGCTAGACTCAGCGGGCTTCAGGTCTGTGATGTCTCGTAGCTCCTGGGACAAGCTCACGCTTGAAGGCTGCTCTAGCCCTGCAGCCTGTAAGGCTGTTGCAGGTTATTTGTGATTTTGTAAGGTGGAAACTTTACATCCCAGATGCGTTTTAATTTTATTCTTCAAGAAAAAAGTAGGTAGCCCTGTGATTTTTCAGAAAGTTAAACTGCTGGGTTTTATGTTTTCTTCTTCTCTCACAGTTGCAAACAATAACAGTGCAAATGGTTTTGAGAACAGAAAATTTCCATTAGGCTCAGTTGTTTTTCCACTCTCTGGGGAAATGGTATTAAGAATCTACAATACGTTAATTCTTTTATCGTCTCTTGTTATTCTTTTGCTTACCGAAATGAAGTCGGTGTTTTCACAAGATACATCAGGCCTTCCAAGAAGGCAGCTTGGGCTCTGCTTGGCTGCGCTCTTGGGAATGCTTTGGGAACATAATGGGTATTTTCCAAGCCTAATGGGTACTAACTGGAATGTTTCATACTTAATCACTGCTGAATCATTGACCCTTGCTTCATATTTACGTGTTTTAAAATCGCTAAAGCTGCGAAAACAAAACAAAACAAAAAAATCCCAAAGCGGCATTGTTTTGCGGTTGTCTTTACTGCCTGGGGATGGCGGTGAGGAGAGGAGCAGGGGGACTGCTGTTGAAGGGAGGGGAGGAAGCGTAAAAACGCGGCTCCCCAGAGCCCTGCGTGTCTTTGCTGCTGGAGATTTGGACGTATTGAACTTGGCTGTGTGAGAGCAGGAGCGACTGCGGTCGTGCCTGGTTAGCGGGACCTGTGTAGCTGCTGAGGGTAACCAACAAGCGAGAAGGTTTGGTTTAGACCCATAGAAAGGGAGATGGAGGAAATGCCATGGCTAGATCTATCCCATATCCATTCTTTTGGGAGGAAAAAAAATAAAATCATGCTGCTTTTCTTCTCAGCAGCGTGTCTGGGGTGGCTCTGTTCCTCCCTACCACTTGAATCCCTTGGTTTGCCATCGCGTGCAGGCTGCGGGGAGCGGGGAGGCACGGCGCCATCCAGCCCGGGCTGGGCGCCTGCTCTCCTGCTCTCTCCCTCTGCTCTGCGGATGCGTGGCCGGGGCAGTTCCGCTCCTCCTGCCCCCGGTTCCCTCCCGCAGGCTGCTGCCGTGCCCCCTGCCCTGCCCGTTCCCGGGGGCTCCCCGGGGATGCTGTCCTGCGGCGGGGCAGAGCACGGCCTCCTTCCCACCCGATTGCAGGCGCCGATGTGGCTCCGAACGGGATTTTACGGGAGGTGCCGGGGGCTGACTTCTCCTGGGTGCACGGAGTAACGCATGTGTCGGTGCGAAATGGAGTATGGGCGGATTTGGCGTGAATTGCTGTGAAAATGTGTGTCCAGACTCGGTATTTAGGGACTGGGGTCACCGCTAGGCTTTCGTTGCTACAAACCTAAGTGAATCCAGCCTTGTCTTTGCTGTACCTGGCCGGGAAGCGGACGTAATCTGTGTTCCTTTCTCCCACCCTTGGAACAGATTGCGATAAAGGTGAGGAGGGTTTGTTTGCGCGTTTGCTTTGTGACTGGTGCGCGGAGAGGGGACGGGGCTGTGCCGCCGGCAGCGGGGTGCTGCGAGCCGCCCCCGCCCCGCAACCTCACCCAGGGCTCAGGCATCTCGGCGCACTCGGATCCGCTCAACCGGGGGAAAAAACTTCGAGCAGGTTCGCCGAAGGCTGCGGTCTCTTGGCGTTTCTGCGGGACTGGGAGCCTGCGTCTGGCCCCTTAAATGGCAGCTACGTGCGCGGTGTGCTTGGGTAGTTCTCAGAAAGGATTTACATACGGCATCGCGCCTCGCAATCCGAGCCGTGACTCACGCTTCCACAAGCTGGATATTGAACAGCGAGGCGCGTCGCTTCCCCGGCGCCCTGGTGCGGGGTGATTCACGTCGCTCCAAATCAGCTTACGGAGCCGAGTGGGAGGGCAGCGCTGTTCCCAACCAGCCTCCCTCGCTCTTGCTTTAATATTCCTGCTGCTGTACCGCAGGTGAGAGCGCTCCTGCGTCCAAGGAAATGCTTTCTAGGCGCGTTGTGGCGGAGGAGGTTACAGCAAAGTGGCTGGCAGGTGCCTGGAGGAAAAGGCTAAATCTCGTGGCAGCGAGGGGCTGGGAGCACCTTCAGCTATCGCCCGCCCCAGGGCACGGCGGTGCACCCATGTGGTGCACATCTGGCTCCAAACGCGGTTCAGTCCCGAATATTCAGGGGTAGCAGCGTTTGCTTTAGCGGCTTGGCTGACTTTTGGAAGGGCGAGATTTAGGAAAGGGCACTGTGGTGCTCCCGCACAGATGTTCAGTAAGCGAACCCAGATGGGAACAGTAGCCGGGGAAAAAAGCTGGTGTTGGAAATAGTGTAGTTAAGAAATGAAATTTCATTAAACGGCTTACTTTAATGAGCCGTGCTGATTGGGGACGTCACGGACAGGCCTTGCTACATAAAATTTCTATTTTTTTTTCCTTAAATTTGAGCTGCAGTGCTGTGCAGGCCTCTCTGGCCGAGGCTCCCGTGATGTTTTGGCTGGGGGGGCTCTTGGGTAGGACAGGCGGGTGTGCTGGTGGCACCGCCAGTGCCAGCCCCAGCACTGCCCCCAGACCCCACTTCTGGGCCCGTTTCAGTAGCATCACACAGTCTCTGCTCTTAATTTTCTGCCTCCTTTCTGAGGCTGTCATTTTGTCCACTTCTGTTTCATTTTTTCAACTACAAAGGAAATTATTTTGTACCGGGGCTGCTGCCGCCGACTGTACGAGAGAAGAAGCAGACCTTGTCCATGCAGCGTCTCTTTCATCAGGGCACAGGCAGTTAAAATCCCGTAATGATGTAATAAACTTCTGATGAAAGGAAGGAAAGGAGCTGTTGAGATAAAAGAAGAGCCAAAACCTCTTAGAGAGCAATAAAAAGAGAGGACATGAGTTGAATTGTTGAATTGTACGATGCAGCAGTGCGGGTATCGCTTGCCTCTGTCATCTCATTGTGTCCCTCCAGGCAGAAAATCCCCGCTTTGCCCCGTTCCTTCTGAAATTGTGGCAGGTTTGCGCAGCGCTTGCTCGGGGAGCAGCAGCTGGTGCCATTTCCACTGCCTTTAGGGGCTGTTCTCTGCTGCGCAGCTGGTGGGGAAGCCTCCATTTACTGGTTCGGGATATAGCGAGGTATTTCAGAAAACTGCAGCTCGGTGTGGCTTGGGGATAGCGTTGCAGCAGGGGCTTTGCAGAACCCAGAAGGAAACGGGTCCCAGCCCCACAGAGCCCTCTGCTCTCGCCCTCCTGCCCACCGAGCTCCAGCTCCAGCCCCAGCTCTGCGCCAGCAGCCCCGGCACCGAGGGGCAGCTCTCCTCCCCAGGAGCCCCCCCGTGCCCCTTGTGGGGGCGGTTTGCTGCTGTAAATTCCCCGTAATTTTCCTCCTTGTTCCCTCCTTCCAGAGCAGGAGCAGGGGCCGCGAAGGAGCGCTGCCGCGTAAACCTCCCCGGCCGTGGAGCCCGTCGTGATTCATCGCGGTAATATTCAGCCGGAGCCTCGCCTGTGCAGCCGAGAGGTTCGTTAAGTCGTTACAACTTCTCCTACACGGGGATCCTTCTGCAAAATGGGACGGCTGCTGGTTTTAGGGGGTCCCGCTGCATTTGTAGCAACGTTGACACGCTCACACCGTGCTTGGCCCGGAGAACGGCGGCGCTGCGAGGGCATCAATTCATTTTGCATGTTAATAGCCGGCCTTGATGAGGAACGCCTCTGGCTATGTCTGTATTGATCTAAAAACCTCCTAATGCCCCTTTCCGGAGCATTTCGAGCCGTTATTGGCCATCCTCGTCAGGCTGGGCTCTGTGCTTGGTTTTTATGGTCGTGACTAAATGTGGATTTATACACCCAGAGCTTCGAAATTATAAAAATTTGGGGCACACAGTGCCTCGAACTGATAAACAGCTTCCTTCAAACGTAGGCTCGTGCCCCTGTTATCCTGGTCAGAACCTTGCTCTCCTTTATGGAGGAGCAGAGCCTGTGTTCACCCATCGGTTATCAGTTACTATTATCAGCTACCAATAGGGAGGAGGAGGAGGAAAACCAGACTGCGGCAACACCAGCAAAACGGCTCCCAAATTCCTTGGGTGGTTTTTTATTTTATTTTTCTTAGGTTCTCTTGGGGTGTTGGTGGGTCTTCGGAGAGCTCAGCCGCCCTTCGGAGCGGAGAAGTCTTCAGCTGGAGCTGGAAGGTTGTCAAAGGTTTTGGGCCCTTGAGGAACAGCTGCTCCGAGTAAGGCTGGGGTAGCGTTCGGGAGCTGTGTCCTTTGTTTCGTTCCGGGTTGAACAGAGCTGTGATGTGCATGAGAGCTGCTGGCAGGCACGGGCAGCTGCTTTATCCGCCCGCCGAGGCACGAGCTGCCTCCACGGCCGCTTGGAAAGCCAGGAGCGCCGTGCCGAGGGGAAGCAAGCGGCCCTCTCCGCAGAGGACATCTGCGTGTGACGTGCTCCTGGCACCTCGCACCGCTGCCTGCCGTTCCGCGCTAGTGGCGCCTTTCGTGGCTTCTCCTTAGCGCCTCCTCATTTCCTGGGCTGCAGCCAACGTGCTCCCGAGCGAAGCGAGTCCAGAAGGGCTCAGCCTCGCTCCCAGCTTCTGTTTCGGTCTGCTCGGATACCGGAGTCGCAGGAGAGCCACGGCGATATTTCCGTCGTCTCCCTCTCGGTGAGACGTGGGGGAGCGCTCAGCCCCCTCGAGCGGTGGCGCAGGTGGACGAGGACGGCACAAATTGAGCTTGCTCGGCATCAGGTGTGGGCTGGCGCCGTCGGTGTCTGTGCCCCGCAGGTACCGCTGCAGCGTGCGTGCTGTGCCGCGATGCCTCGTGCGTCCCGCGCTGCCCGCACGGGCGTGGAAAGGGCCAGCTGCTACCTGAGGCCGGAAAGGCTTTTGTCGGTGAAGTGCCTTTTCCTGTAAACCTCTCATCCCGCCTGTGTCAACGCAGGCACAGATTTAAGAGGGCGAGGATGTGGCTTTCCTGCTCTCCTGTTTGCTCTGCAGTCCAGCTGTCTCTTAGCCCTGAAAGCGAGGAGTTCTCAGGAGCTGCAGCGTGCCCAGCCTGCGCAGCCCCGCTCGGGCTTCGGGTAGTGCCAGGGACGGCGCAGCCTCTGCTCCGTGCTTGCTGCTCCGCTCTTGTTCCATTGAAGCGCGATCCGTTAATCCAGGAGACTCATTAAAGCCTGCCGAGTGACGTGCCGGTTAGGACCCGTGCTCTGAGATCAGCCCTGTCAGCGAGCAGAGGCGCTGTCGGTGGTGCTTTGGGCTCGTAACCGCAGGAGTCATTTCCCAAATCGAGCCTCGTTACCTCCGTGCAACGTTATCGAGGAGCTTTAATTTCCTGGCTACACCTGACAATCCCTTGCCTCTTTTCACTCGATTTTTAGTGCTGCATCCCTATAAAATAGGCTGTTCAACCTCATCTCCGTCCTCTGCCTGGTGATTCAGCTCTGGCAGCTCGGACAAGCGTGCGCACACACACGTGAGCGCGGTGCCGGCGGGGACCCTGGTGCTGTAACCGGTCCTCGAGCTAGAAATCTCCTGACCTAGCGAGGTAACAGGGCACTAGAAGATCCCTTGAGGAATATCTCCAGCACTTGTTGTCCCGGAGTGGTTGTCCCGGGGCTTGGAAGCTGCCTGGAGTGCTGGAATCCCCCCTCAGCCCTGGTTCGGGCTGGAAGGGGATTGGCACAAGTGAGGCTGGGGAGAGCAGCACCATTCCCCTGCAGCTGCCTCCAAGAAACCCTTAAATCTCGAGGTTTATTAAACTGAACCGAACCAGCAATCAGCATCCTTGCCTCTGGAGTGGATGTTTTTTTGCCTTCATTCAATAAGCACAATAATTCATTTATTTTCTTGATATGATTCTTCAGTTGAGTGGGGACTGGCGTAATTCTCGTTCACCCTAAGGATGCTTTAGGGGAGTGGGATGAAAATCAGGATCTCCAGCAGCCGCTGCGTGTTGCAGCAGCAGGAGAAAGAAATACCGGGGCACGTACCATGAAGTGTATGAAGGAAATGGAATAAATTACATCAGGAAATGGGTTGTTCCCCACATTAAAACTTAATGATTTTAAGGGTAGCAGTGTATAAAAACATAGCACGGCTGTGTCATCAGGGATGATGCGTCTTCAAGGGAGTAAAAGTGCATCTGGTGGGGTCTGTAACTGGGGGGCTGGGAACTTGGACAATCCCAAACCTGCCCGAGAGGAGCTGAAGCGGTCCCCAGCCCCCCGTGTGTGTATTTATAGGCAGTTTGCTGATCTGCTGTGTGGTTCTTACACCTCCAGGTGACCTGCGCACTTTGCAACGTGACCACAGCGGGGTCTATTTATAGGAGAGCCCCTGCTGCTTTGGGATTTTTAATTGTTGCCCTGTGCCTGCTGCTCGGGGGTGCTGGGCGCTTCCAGTCTCCGCTTTGCTTCAAGCCAGCTCTGAGCAAACGCAAACCTCTCCAAAATCAGAATGATGATTCTCTGGGTGCGCAAAGGGGCACGGGGGAACACAACGAATTTTTATTGCACAAAAGCCTGCGGCGCTTGTGCAAGGCTTTTTGTCTCTGCAAGGCTGCACAAACGTGTCCTGATCCTCCGAGAGATGCCCAGAGGTCCGGCAGGCGCCGCGCGTGCCGGCTGAGACTGGGGATTGGGTGCTGGGATGCCTTCGTGGGGCTGAACCCGTGACCCTAAAACATGGGGAATTGAGGCTTTGGCCCTATTTCTGATTTGCAGCTGGTGGGCTGCGGCCGGGAGCTCTCAGCGAGGTGTCCCTGCCGTGGAGCAGGCAGAGAGGCTCTGGTGCGGAGGGTCAGGAACCTGTATTTCTTTTGAGGGCAGCGGGTTCGTTTCCCTAATCATGGCAGCACTCGTGTGATTGTGGTGCTGATTTTTTCCCCGCCCCTATCTGATTTCAATTCCAGCACGTTTCCATTTCAGGTGACGGTGGCCTGAGACAGTTGTTTATGTCCAGGCTCTCTCCGTGCAGCCTTCACCGTGTGGTATATGGCACAGGATGACGGAACATGCCTTTTCACTGAAAATCGATGTTTTGTTTCCTCCCCCCCCCCCAGGAAGCTTTCCCAGCTACGAGCATTGATTGCTCTGATAAACACCACGCTCATGCCCTAATTGCTCTTCGGGGTGGTGGAACCAGACCTCCGCTTGCTGGCCCCGCAGCACCTTGTGGGGTTGGCTCCCCGGGGTTTGTTTGCAGCCTCGCAGGGGAGGGCGCAGCAGAGAAGTCATCCTTCACCTCGGAGCGCTCAGCTTGTAAGAAACAGCAAAAGAAAGTGCAAAAAAAATTAAAAAAAAAAAAAAGTTTGTTTGCCCAGGTCAAGTTGTCTCACCCCATGGCCACGTGCAGAGGTGCAACTGCACTGCCCGGGGTCTCCGGTGTCCTCTGTGGGGCACCCTGCAGCTCCTGCACCGTGCGGGTGCTGGGGATGGGGCTGCGGGGACGGGGCTAAAGGCACGGGGTGCCTGCCCCGCCGTGCTCCCGAGGGGGATCAGGGGTGTCCTTCGTGCACATCGCGGCAGCCTGTGATCCCCTGGCACAGCCGTGCACCCTGTGAGCGCAGCGTCGGTGCGCCCTGGTGCGGGGTGCTGTACGGTTACTGCAATTTCCTCCTTTTTTTTTTTTTGTGAATCTGGGGTTGGGCGTTTTGGCAGCCACCGCAGGCGCATATGGGAATTGGGAAGTGAAGGTGACCAAAGAGGTCTGGTGGTGAAACAGGGCAGACGGTGGGATCTCAAATGTCTGCTGGCATTTTTTATGGGTACATCCGTTTGCATAGCTGTAACGTCCAGCGTGTGCTGCATGCAAACACACAGCGTGTGCTCCGTACGGACCTGGCTGGCTTCCTTATTTTTAGCTTGCAGCCCTGGGAAAAATAGCTTCCAGAGCCATTGTGATGGAACTTCATTTTTAACCTGTCCATATCTGTTTTCGTGTACTTGGTACTTAAATGTTAATTACTACTTGCGGTATGCAACGACTGCATGAATATATTAGATGGGGGTTTAATTATTAATGTGCTTTTACAAGCATAATTTTTGGTACTAAAAAGCCTCCCTGGCTGTTTAACCGAGCAGTGCCAGACGTGGTTGGATCTTCAGACTTCTCAGCTCCTCGGAGGCTTTTGGATTTCTCCAGGCAGAGCAGCTCGGCGCCGCTCTCCCTCCGGCTTTCACCTTGTGCTGCCTCTGCTTGAACGTCTTCGGGGTGCTTCCCCCACGACCTCCCCTTCGTGCTCGGGGCAGGTTTTGTGCCCGTGCCCCTGGCAAGCCCTGGGGGCAGAGGGTGGCAGGGACCCCTCCGCCCCATGCGCCCTAACGGGGGAAGGTCACCCTCTGCAGGGAGACGAGCAGGACAAGAGGAGAGGGGTAGGGATGCTGCTTTTGGAGGTGTGTGGAGGTGACAGCAGCCAGTTTTTGCCCGCAGTGATGCATTTAGGGGCTTGCAGAGCCTGGGGAGGGCCAGCCCTGCTGCTGGGCGCAGGTACCACGCAAACCCTGCCACGCGACCTGCGCGGTGCCCGCTGACCTGCGCATCCCTGCTTCTGTCCGTATCTTTCTGTTTTCAGAGCTCATAGGCAGGTGGGATGCGATGGCGAGTCTGCTTTCAAGAATTTGGTGCGAGGAAGAATTTTTCAAGACTTTCGGCAGCTGCTGTGCCCTGCTGGGGCCGGCCACGTGGGCTCTGCTTTCCTGCCACCTGGCAGCGGGTCGGGGTGACCGCAGGGGTGGGCCAGCATTTACCGGGGGCTTTCACAGCCTCTCGTTGGACAAAGATGCTTAGGGACAAGCCGAATACGTGTCAGCTGAAGGATTAGAGCACTCGAACAGTATTTTTTGAAGAAGGCTCTGATGTTAGTCACGCTATGCAAATCCCAGAGCTGCTGCAGCGCAGCCATCACCTAGCGCACGCCTGTCTTCAGTGACATCAGGGTGACTTCAGCACTATCAATATTTTCGATGTGATTTTTAGTGCCTGTGCATCCCGACAGGCTGGTGAGGAGACAGCTGGCTCCGCGGGGCTACCCTGGGAAGCGACGTCGCAAGCAGCAGAAGGGGCCGTGCAGCGGAGCCGCGCTCCTCCCGGGGGACCTGCGCCCAGAGCGGCCCCCGGCGTGCTGGGGGCTCCCCTGTGCCACAGGGTGCAGGAGGACGCCGGCCCTGGGGTGGTGCTGGGCTGTGGAGCCGTGCAGGAAGGAGATATTTGGGTCTTCGCATAGGGTGGGTTTTACCATTAAAATCCTGGGCTGCTGTTCTGCAGCTGTTTTGTCCCTGCCCCTGCGAAAGCAGTGCCTGGTGCGGCCGGGCGCGTGCCCGCCCCGGCTGCGTTTCCCCAATCCCAGGGGTGCCGGGAAGCCCGGGGACCCTGCTCTGGGCTGGGCAGGCTGGAGAGGGGCTGGAGCAGGAGCTGCAGCACGATAACAGGGGGGATTTTTAAGTATTCGAAAAGCTCTGCGAGGGGCAGAGGTAGCAGGGGCTGTGCTCCTGCGGGTCCTGCACCGCGCCGAGCCCCTGCTGCCTGGGAAGGTGTGTGCTGCGGCTGAGGCTTTGTCGGCACCCGGACCTCTGCCCTGGCTCTGCTTCGTTTGAGTTTGCCGGTGTCTGAAGGGAGCGAGCTCCTGCTGGTGCTTTTCCAAGGAGAGGACCCCGACGGCAGAGGTTCCCTCTCATCTTGCCTCTTTTCAAAAGCAGAAGGGCTCTGAAGCAGCCGCCCTGCCTCGGATCCCTCTGACACCTCCTGACCCATCCCGGAGCCGCTCGGTGATGCCCGGGGGACCCGGGCGACCTCGGGCCCGGTGGCCGTGGCCCCGGCCCCATCCTCGCCCAGCCCGGGGCAGGTCTGCGCGGGAGTTCCCTGTTGTGCCGGGAGAGCTGCCGAATAAATAACCCCAATTAGCGAGCGTCTTTCTGCTTTTTAAATGGGCTCTGCTGGGCTGAAATGACTTCTGGTTTCAAGCTGTGCCTGTCTAATGGGTTAGCCGCTTAGCCACCCTGCCCGTCGCCTAATGTCCTTCTCAGCGGTGTGTTTTAAATGAGGGCTTTATTTCATCCCCGTGTGGGGTGCGAGCGGCGTTCAGCCTGGCTGGGCGGGTGATTGTTGGCCTCCTGGCTGTTTTTCTCCGTGTCCTCTGCTGCTTGGTGCTGGAGGAGGCTGCTCCCAGCTAGGGCGAGGGCAGAGGGAGCAGGGCTGTCCTCACCTCGCAGCCCCCCGCTTGGAGACTGCGCCCTGAATCTCTCCATCTCTGTTCCCGTGCAAAATAGCTGCAGCAGAGAGCTCAAGTGATGCTTTTGCGTTTTTATTTCTTTATTATTATTTTTTTTATTCAGTGGGCCACGGAAGCAGGAGGGCTGTTGGGGCTGGAACAGCCCCAGCACCTCGAGCGGGAGCCAAGCCGCGTGCTGGCAGCAGCCCCTGTCTGCGCGGGAGGCACGGCGCTGCTCGGGCAGGGGCAGGATGCGGCCCCTCCTGCTGCCTCCAAGCCCCCCGCGCCCCCAGCTCCTCCCCTCTCTGCTGCTTAATCTCGATTTGGGTGCTGAAGCCCACGGCTTGAGTGTTTGTCCTACAAAATGGATTTAAAAAAATGTTGATATTCTTACTTCTGGCTGAAAGTACCCCGCAGCTCTCCGGGCTTAGTGCAGCGCCTGCTCAGCAGCGGAGCTCTGCCCCGCGCGGCGTTTTTTCCCCCCCCCCTTTTTTTTTAAGGCTTGGCGGTTTCTCGTCGCTGTTTCTTACAAGCTCAAAAGAAGCCTCTCTTTTTTTTTTTTTTTTTTTCCGAACCGTGTGTCTCTGCGAGTCCTGAAGCTGCAGCCTGTTGGTTGCCATCTGCGCCTCGGCACGGCAGCGGGCTGCTCGCCCCCGGCCCCGTTGCGCCCTCGCCACCCTCCGCACGTGCCGCCGGGCCCCGGGGCAGCTGCGGCGACGAAGCAAAGCGGCGGCTGCTCCCCTTCAAAGCCCCGGGACGGATCTGCCGCAGCAGATGGTGCGAACCGCCTCAAAGCCATTACGGAATCGCACTGAATCTGCAATTACGTGTAATTAAAGTGCTGCTTGTTTATTGAATTCTGCTGCCAACGGGTGGCTCCTCTTTGTTAGCGAGGGGATCCGGCCGGGCGCCGCGGCGGGGTTGTTCCCCTGCAAGCAGAAGGCGGCGCTTTGTGGCATCTGCGGGCAGAGCTCAGGTTTAAAAGCGGTCATTGAGGCACTTTCTGTGCTCTTTCTGCCCAGGCGTGTCTCTTGTGTGCACGTGGGGACTGTCCCCCGTGCCACATCCTGAGTTTTATGCTCCCGGAGCTGGTGGCCCCGGTGCTGCCCCAGCCTCGGCTCCGCCACGGGCAAGGAGAGAGCTGGGAGAATGCAGTTTGTTGGGTGAAATTCTTTCAAGTTGTGCGTTATTCTCCGGGTGGACCTCGGCAGCTTTGCAAGACCGTGGCGAGGTGTCTGAGAAATTTGGCTTTTAAAATTTCAGTAGCGATGGAGTGCTGTCCGTGCGGGAGTCAGCAATACCTTCGGCTTGAAACTGGAGTTGGCTCTGGGGCTTAGTGCTTAGGGTTTTTTTATAGAAACACAGATAAAAGCTATTTAAAAGGGTCCTTTCTGGAAATACTAGAGGAAAATATAAGGATTTTTTGCCTGTGTGTGCTTCCCAGCTCCATTCCTGCACCGCAGAGGAGGAAGGAAGGAAGGAAGGAGGGCCGATGTGAGTCTGCAGGCTGGGTCATCCTCAGCTTCCTCACCCCAGGCTGGGACACGTCGATTTGCTTTGGATTCGAGGGTAAAAGAAAAAGTAGCCTCGCTAATCCCCATAATATATGGTGCTGGTGGTTCAGAGCCATTTTTAATATAAGATTTTGAGAGGGTTTTGCTGCCGTTGCCCACCTGACGTGAGCTGCAGGTCAAGCCCTGGTTTTGCTTTCCTTTTCGTTTTTCATTTTTTTTCCTAGGGACTGCCTAAAATAGGAACATGAGGAAGTTACCCGTGGGCTGGGAGGTGCTGTCACGCAGAAGGAAAAGCCTGGGATCCCTTTGTTAGCATAGGAAGGTGTCTCCTGCTCTCTGGACAAGGCTCAGTTTAATGCGTTTCCTTCCCCGTGGGCATTGCCACCCGCAAGGAACGGCTTCCCCGGGGCAGGAGGGAGGGGGTCCCACAAGGCACGTTCTGCTTTATTTGCAAAACCCACCGTCGTTGTTCTGCTGGGAGGTGTTCCTGGGGACCAGGGGGTGTCCGGCTTGTGTGCGCGATCCCCTCGTGATGTGGCCCTCCGAAATTCATCCCGGTGCGCCAGGGCAGCCGCGTTCCCACCAGCAGCCCGATGGGTTGGTCTTGCTGGATGGAGAGGGGGCAAAAATGCAATCAGCTTGTCCCCGTGGGGGGAGCCAGATTGATTTTGTACCTTGTAGGGCTGAGCTGCCGAGAACAAAGAGCACTTCGTTTATTTTTCTCAGAAACCAGGTATTAATTTTACTTTGCAGCCTGTGAGCGTAGCCCCTTTCCTCCAGCAACCCCTTGCTGCCCCACCGGGCAGGGGAACTGGCAGATCTGGAGGCTTTGGTGCTAAACAAAGCTGCTAATTCTGGAAAGGTGCAGTTTTGCTGAGCGTTGCATTCGGAGCAGGGCAGCTCCTGCCTCTACACGGGTGCTAACGCGTCACCTTGCACCGCTCCTGTGTGCAGCACCCTGCGTGTGCGGCTGCGCTGCCGGCGTGGGCAGAGCGGCTCTCGTGTCGGTGTAAGCCTCTGGGCCCTCATGCGTCGATTCACGGGTTCTTATTTTCCAACAAATTTAATTAATTTGCAAAGAGAATTTCCCTAGCCGAAGCCGCAGAGGCCCCTTTTTTGGATGCAATGAAAGAATTACGGATGACTTTGAATGAGGGGCACGCGGGAATGGAAGAATAAGGGGAAAAATGGGGAGGAACTGAGCAGCGCGACTCGGCGGTCTGTAGTCTGGTGTCTTGGAAGCGATGTAAAGAGAAGGCTTCATGACAAGCAGGTGGCAAGAGCCGCTGCTGTGCTTCTCTGTGGGGTGATGGTGGCTGCAGGGGGGCGATGCCAAAGCTCCCCCAGAAAGGGCCGTTGTGCTGCGCCGCTGGCGAGCCCGTGGCTGCAGACGTGCCTCTGGGGCTCGCCGGTGGAGGTCGGCTTCGGCCCCATCCTGCTGCTGCCTCCACGGCTCTGTGACCATCGTCTGAGCCCGCTGCGGGCCGGGCCGGGCCCGTCTCATTTCCTGATAAGAGCCCGGTGTCCTTTTAAGCAGGTAGTGGGGTTCCTTTCCTTCTTACTTCAGAAATTCGGCGCGTCTTGTCCTGCTAAGATCAGAAGCTGTTCCCTGCCAGAGATCAGAGATCTGAACATAGCTCAGCCCTCTGAAATGAAGTGATTAAATTAACTCCAATGTGTAAAATTTCAGCATAAAATGATTCAGCAATACGCTCTATCTACTGGGAACTCTTTAAAGAGCTCTTGGAAGTTAGCATGAATTAGTTTGCTTAAAAGGACCTGGTGCATGTAATTACATCTAACGTCGTGCTGCTGCTCTTCCCCACGAAATTAATCTTTAAGCACCGCCGACGTCAAGCGGCGAGGCTTTTGGCACTTCTCCTCCTCTGTTTTGACACGAAGTCAGCTGTGTCACCCCGAGGGGCGAGCAACACCTTGGCCTCATTCTCACTGCAGGTTTCCACCACGTGTGCGCCTGGTGCCGTGTCACCTCTGTGGCTCGGGGCTTCGCCAGGACACGGCTCCGGTGGCAGCAAGGTCACCGCGATGAGTTCTGCCGCGTCGCTGCTTCTTCTCCCGGTGAGATATCCTGCCGTTTTTTAGGGATGGGGCCAGGCTGCTCTCGTGCCAGGCGCTCGCTCCCTGCTGCTCCCCCCGGCTCCGGGGACCCTGCTCCAAACTCGGGCCACCTCCGTCGTCCTGCACCTCCTCGTGGAAGCGGCTGCTGAGGCATCATCTTCCCCATGGACAGGGGTTGGAGGGTGGTGGGAGTGAATTTTTGCAGCTGTGGAGGAGCAAGGCGCTGGCTTTACGCACGCGGTTGAGATTTCCAGAGGCTTGGTTTGGCCGGGACAAGTGTGGGACGAGCTCTGCTGTTTCTTCCCTTTTTTTATTGCGTTTCTCAAGTGCCTCTTTGTCTGAATTAAGAGCCGCATTATGGATTCATTTTCCCGTCCTCAAGCGCGCCCAAGTGCGCAGCAGCAGCTCCCTGGGACCAGCACAGGCATCGTGTGGCAGGCTGAAGGATCACCGGCGGCAGGACATAAAGGGGGGCAGCACGGGAGGTCCGCGTACCGCCTGGCTGCCCCTACCTGACTTCTTGGGCCGCCCTAGATAAAGGATGGCACGGAGGGCTGGAGCAGTAATTTCATCCAGTTTCGCCCATCCCCGGTGACGGATTGCGGGGAGGAGAAGTTTCTGTGCCCGGATCAGGGCTGCGGGGACGGAGGTGGCGCACGTAAAGTGGGGCACAGGGCCAGCAGGGCCGCTCCGGGGCACGCGCCACGTGCCACGAGCGCTGCAGGCAGTGGGTTGCCACTCGTGGGTCCCGAGGGAGCAGTGGGAGCACGCTGTGCTTTTGGGCCTGGAGAGGGAATCGGGGAAGGTGTGGGGGTGACATTGGCTGGAGCAGGGTGGGCAGACCCAGCCAGCAGCTCCCCTGCTCTTCCTTCCCTTCTCCCCCATTACTCTGGGGTCTGTTTTCAGGTTGTTCCCTGTGTGCTTTTTTTTGTTTTTGTGGGTGCGGGCTCCAGGCTCCCCTTTTGCTCGGCAGCTGCCGCCCTTTGGAGGTGCGGGACCGGGGATTGGTGCCAGCACGGGGCCTGCTGGCGTGCTCCAGCATCCTCCTGACTCCAAACTTGAGACGGATCCCGGCAATAATCGTGTGTCTGAGAGCAAGTGGTAGTCAGTCATGCTGAATTAAACAACCTTTTATGAAAGCTCCTGTGCACGCTTGGATAAATGAAGGCTCCTAATAGACAGTGAGTCATGACACTCTCTATTTATCTTCCATGCTGAAAGCCTGAGCAGATGCAGGGACCTCTTTTATCTGCCAGAAACATTGGAAATGAATTTGTTATGTGTGTGGGGGGGTGGGGTGAGATCCTGCCAGCAGCCTGGGCTCGCGGTCCCCGCAGCGTGCGAATGGGTGTCACAGGTGGCCCTCTCTGTCCCCAGCGCGGTGCCGTGGCCGATGGCACCAGTTTGTGCTGGGGAATGTGGGGCGAGGAGCCCGTGCTACCATCTCTGAGCGCTTTGTGGGGCTGCTTCTCGCCGCCCGGCTGCTCGGAGCCGAAGCACGGTGGCACGGGGAGCATCGCACTCCTGTAGCCTCTTCCCTGCCTGCTTTTTGTGGGGTCGATCCCTGCACTTCTCTGCCGCTTTTGCTAGCGGTAAATTAACGATATTTTTAAAAATCGCCCTTATTCTGAGCACAGGCAACCGCAAGGAGCTCCTCGTTCAGCGGCTTTGTTCTGCGTGCGGTCTTGCTGGCAGCTGGGCTTCCCTGGCGTTTGGGGACTCGTTCCTTAAAAGCGAGCCCTCTCCCTCTGCACTTCCATTTCCAGCTCCCCTGATCCCTGCCGGCGGCTCTGATCAGAGCAGACACGCGGCTCAGGTCCCTGCCCGCTCCCCTCCGCCTCGCCGGGAGCCTGCGGCGCGTGGTGCCCTCCCCGTACCTGCCGGCGAGGGGGGATAGCAGCCCTCCCTGCAGAGGTGCGGTGCTTAATTACTCACACTAATTAAAACCTCTTATGGAGGTGCCAGATAAGAGCAGCGTGCCAGTGCGACGGTGGGGAGCAGCTGTTTGCTGACACCCATCTGCTCCTTTCGGGGCTCCCTGAAATTCCTGCCGTGCCGGCAGAAGGAGCCGGAGGGGGACGGGAGCGGAGAGGTGCGGGGCGAGCGAGGAGGGCTCCGGGTGCTGGTGTTCGCCATCAGCTGGGAGCTCTGTGCCGGGGGGAACAGCTGGACTGAGAGCCAGGTGCTGGCAGCAGTCCTCGAAAAGAGCCTGAAACAATGAAAAAAAAAAAAAAAAGATGAAAAAAGATTGATGGCGGTGTCCTCGAAAGGCAGAGCGTGCCGCTGCTGTACCGCGAGCGATGCGTGGGCGCTGCTCTGAGCGTGCGTCTGGCTCGGCTTCCCGAGGGCTGCGGCTGTTAATTCTGATGCGGTTTCCCTTCTGGGGCTTCCTCGTGGTCAGAAATCGCAGGAAGGCGGGCGGGAGGGTGGCAGCAGGGGCTGGCACCCGGCGGCTCGGTGCAGAGGGCTGTGCTGGGGAGCGGTGCCGCCCGCCTCCCGTGCTGCGGTGCTCCCCCCGCTGCGGGTCTCTGCGGTGCTGGGACCCCCCCCAGAGCCGCTCCTGCTGCTTTTGGCCCTCACTCAATGCCTCTTTGTCGCACAAGAGGTGGGGCCCGGGGTTGATTTTGCGGAGTGGTTTCATCCCTGTTCTCTTTTCCATCCCAGTTTGATGTGCCTGAAATAAGCTGGTTGGAGACGGGTCTGCCCCGGTGGCAGTGTGGTGGTGGGGCAGAGCTCCCTGCGCCAGGTCCCTGGTCTTGGGTGGGTGCGTACGTGTGTATATGTGCGTGTGTACGTGTGTATATGTGCGTGTGTACGTGTGTATATGTGCGTGTGTACGTGTGTATATGTGCGTGTGTACGTGTGTATATGTGCGTGTGTACGTGTGTATATGTGTGTGTCGCCTTGTCTCAGCTGCCCTCCTGCCTGCTCCGTGCCGCACCATGCAGGGCAGCGGCCTCCGATGACCGAAGGGAGATGTCAGATTGAAACCAGCCGCCGAGGGCTTCCCAGCGCCCGGAGCTGGTGGTCGGGGGAAGGAAGGGTTGCGCTGGCCGGCATCGCCTCGCACAAGTGGTGAGCCCGACCTGCTTCTGCTAATTGCTAACGAGCTGCTGACACCTCATGGGCAGCCTCGGGAAGCACTGCTCGGCTCTGCGCTCCCCGTCCTCGCCCGCGGGGTGCGAGCCGATGGTGCTGAGCAGCCCTGGGTGCCTTCCTGGGGTGCCCACAGGGCCACGGGGAGCCTGCTCCCATGCGTGCCACCCTCAGGGACCCTCGGCTGGCTGCGGGTCACGGGCACAGCCCTTGTGCTTCGCACCCCTGCTCCCAGCACCCCGAGAATTTGTCCCGTTTGTGCCTGAGCAAACCAGGAGCCGAACCTGCTCGGCGTGGGAGGAAGCATCGATGGAGCCCATATGCCACGGAATTAAACACAGCTGCTGCCAGGCGTTCGTTGCAAGTGCTTAAAGTTAATGGAGCAGCCAGGGCTTGTGGAGACGGGCGGAGGGTGCAAAGGGGAGCGCTTGGGCTTCGGGGAGCGAGGGATATTAATGGCTCCACGGGCAAACGTTTCTGTAAGGGGCTTGGATTGACTACCGGGCCTTTGGGAATCTCAGAAATTTGCAAGTAATTTGGATTTATCTCAGCCGTTAGGGGGGAGAATTGAACGTGCCGTTATTTCCTGCACCTCGGGAAGGGGTGGCAGCTGCTTGTGTTACCGTTTTCTTTAGCAAATTGTTCTCTCTTTCCCAGGCCACCCCCAGACGAGGGGTCGGAGCAAGCTTGCTCATCTCTCCTGGTTTTAACAGAGCCGCTCTAGCACGCGGTACACGTTTCCAGCTCACGCAGCAGAACAAGTGCCGGCAGTACCGAGAGGCGCGGGGCGTCGGGCTGGGCTGATGTGTGCTGCTCGTGCAGGTGTGGTTGTGGTGGGCATCGTAGCGGTAAATGAAACGGCAAGGGAGAAGTGGCTGGGCGGAGGCTTCTGAAAGGAGAGCGTTTCTTTCCTCTGGTGCTTTTCTCCCTTCACCCTGTTCCTGCGCAGGTTCGCGTGAAACAACTTGTGCGAACAGCCTGCGAGTGGCACTTGGTCACTGCTTCCATGAGTCTGCGGTTCTCCTGGGCTTGGCTCCGTCTCTCCCTCCTTTCTCCCGCTGGTTTTGAGACGGGAGCTAAGGAATCTTTATAAATAGCTGTACCGAGGGTGCTGATTTATCTCATGCAAGTTCAATCCGAAGGAAGAAGCCCCTGGAGCCCCCAGCGAGGGACGCGCCGGTGCCGTGGAAGCGCAGCCGTTCCTCCTTTGTCTGCGGCGCTCCGGCCGCTGGCAGCTATAGATCCCTGCCCGGCAAGGCAGAGAGCCTCGTTGCAAGAATTTGATGGGGAAATCGATGGGGAAAAGATTGAAGAGGGTTTTGGTGCTCTGAGCGATCTGGCTTCTGGCATCTGCAGCCAAGGGGGGCTCCGAGCGCTCTGGGTTCCCACCAGCGCATCAGCTCGTGCTGGGAGGAGGAAGGCAGCGCTGGCACGCCACCCGGGGGTGCTGCTCCCCGGGGTCCCTCTGCCTCTTGCCCAGAGGCGTCCAGGGCCCAGGTTCATTTTCAGCTGAATCAAGACCAAAACGGGTTGCATCGCTGGGTCCTTGCACAGAAACCTCACGGGGCAGAGGGGGGGGCTTTGGGCAGCCGTCCTCGTTCAGGCACGCTGAACTTTGCGCAGAGCATTCGAGAGCTGCGGTAAGAGAGCAGCACGGCTACATCCAGGCCTAATTGGGGAGGAGGAAGAGGGGGAGGTCTCCCAAGCAGATGTGAAAAGCTAGAGGAATCTGTTGCCTCCGTAGGCTTTGATTTTAATTCAGGAGCTGAAGTAGCGCAGCGAAGAGATTTCTGAGTGCGGCGAGCGAATCGTGCGTTCAGCCGGGTGTGTGCTGCTCGCAAGCGCAACAAAGCTGAGCTCGCTGCTAATGCGAGCAGTTTTCATTAAGGAATAATCAAAAATAAAAATCCGTTTCACATGTTGATAAGGAGTCAGTTGGATTTTGTATTTTGCCAGCAGTTTAAGCCGTACTCAAAGCCATTTATCTTTCTCCGGTGCTGGCTGCAGAGGATATGAAAAATGCAGCAGGCTGCACATACGTAATTAAACTTCTGGCAGAATCTTTGCCCTGTGGCTTTACGAAGAAATTCAATAATGATAAATGGAGTAGGATATATAGAGGAGTTTTTGTGAACAAGATTTAGAATGGACGTGGCACAGATAATTATTTGCCGTATAATTGTCTTGGCGCCGTCCTTGCGAGTACCCCGATCCGATAGTGTCAGCTTTGTGTCTCTTTGAAAAACCCCCCTCGGTCCACCCTTATCGCTGCTCCAGTGTGCTGCTGAGGCTTTCCTGACTTCCAGCCAAGCCCACGCTTAGCCATGATTACTGTTTTGTTCCCCTTCCCCGCAGCCTGCCCAAGCTGCAGCGTTTCAAGCTGGCAGCGCTTTGGGTGCCGTATTTTGCCTCCCCTCCAGCGCTGCCTCCCCGACCCGTGGGCGCGGAGCTGACACCGAGCCCTTAGCATCAGCCCTCTGTAATTAGCCCTTTTTCCCTGCTGCAATGGGAAATAAAACGCGGTTTCTCCCGTATGCAGTCTGTGGTCCTGCTGTTACTCGTCAGCAGGGAAAATTGTGCTCAGGTCGTCTCCCTGATTGCGGCGTTGCTGCTTTTCCCAGGCTAATGCACGGATAATTTGCATCAAGTCATTTTGCTGCTCAGATGGTGAATGCAAACTGCCCCCTGTGCTTCTCCTGCAAAAGCTGGGTCTGCTCTGTTTATTTCCCGTAAACCTCCCCTTTTTTCTGCTGCCCCCCGTTGGGCACCACGGCTTCTGCCGAGCCCTTTGGGGCCACGTTCCCTCTGCAGGTGTGATTTTGTCACACTTTGGTGCGAGGAAGGGGCCGGATGCTTGGTCGGAGCCTTTCTCTGCTGCCTGGGGCTGGCTGGAGGGAAGGGGCTGGGGTCCTCGCCCATTTTGCAGCTAACGCCAAATGTGCGTGTATAAAATCTAATTTTCATCAACTTTTTTTTTTTTCCTTTGTTCAATAATATCACGCAGGCTGCTTCCACGTGGGGGAAGAAAAAAGCCTAATGCAAGTAATAGCTCTGTGCTGGGAATGAATGAGTATCTTAGCAGGCGGCAGGCTCGTGGTAAGCGAAGGAGCTGGCCCGGGCCTTGGCTTTCCTTAGCGAGAGCCGTGAAATAAATCTCCTCTGGCAACTCGATAATGGTGGGAGAGAGAAACTCGACGGGAATTGTCAACGGAGCAGGAGTAGCTGAAACCTCCCCGGGGACGCTACACGAGGAGCCACGTGCTGGCCGTGTGCTCCCTGCCCTGCTCCTCCATGGACATGGGGACAGCTGCAGCATCCTGGGTTTTGTGTTCCCGATGCTCTCGGTCCCCTGTGGCCCCCGGAGGTGCGGGACAAAGCTGCCTGCGCTCGCCGCTGGGGCCCCCGGCCCACCGAAGCCCAGCAGAGCTGATTTCTGGCTTTCTTGCTGACTTCTCTTCGGTGCTTTTGGCTGTCGGGTTGTGCTCCTGGCCATGTGTTCAGCAAAACCTGCTTTTTTTTTTTTTTTTTTCTCAGTGCAAATTCACCCAGGGAGCGGAGATCAAAGCCTGGAAGAGGGAACTGGAAAGCCTTTGCTGCGGTGGTTAAACACTGGCAGTACCCCCGCTCTGCCTTGCTGCGGGAGCCCTTGGGGACAGCTCGGTTTAGCGGTGAACCCATCAAATCCGGGGATAAGGAAAGGCAGCAGAAAGCCCCATAAACCACCAGCTCCAGGCGCCGGGGGTTTAAGTGATGGCGCACATCGTTCCTGTGTGCTGGCAGGGCTCAGTTTCGACGGCTGTGTCAGCAGCACCGGGCAGCTGTGCCCCAGCGCGGGGCTTTGGGTGCTGCTTGGGGGCACGGAGCACTTCTGGGCACCCGGACCTATGCTGGCTGCCTCCTCCTGCCTCTGCTTCCCGTGCCGAGAAAACCCTGCAAAGGGTGGCACTTTGGTAAGCGCTCTTCTCCAAACGTCACCCGAAGCATTCTGCCTCCCCCCTGCAAAGTCCTTGACCCCAGGGGCTCTGCTGTGGGTCCAGGGGGATGTGTGCCGAGCTATGTGAGTATCCGTGGCCTGGCAGAAGAAGAAAATTTCGTCTGTAAGTGGCTTTAGCCTTGCTTGTCCCCTTGCTGGGGGTCTGCTGTGCTGCGGCGCAGCCACGCCAGCTCCTGCTGCCGTCACCCAGGGTTTTTCAGCCTTTGCCCCGTTTCCTCAGTGCCAAAAAAAGTGATAAACCCTCGCTTGGTTGAAGTTTGCCGTTTCGTGTTCCGCGTTTCGAGGACCGCTTCGGAACGCCTTCAAGCGTCCGCTTCTGTGTTTCAGATGGCGAGACGTGAATTGCTGCCGCCACCCCCTGCCCTCCCAAGGTGACCCCGCGTGCCGATTTGCACGAGCGCTTGGCGCTAAGGCTTTAATGGGCACCGCAAGGCACGCTGTGCACAGCGCGACGTGGCAGCGGGGCGTTCTCCTGCCTCGGAGAGGCGCGGGGCACTCAGTCAAAACGCTTTCAGGCAGCTCCTTGCACCGCATCTGCAAAAAGAGGCTTGGGGTGGGTGAGCCAAGGGACGGGAGGGGAGCGCTCGGGGAAGGGAATTACATAAATCCGCAGAGGGGGAATTATATTGTCTAAGTGTCAGATCTTCTTTAATACGTAGCCGTAGCTCGTGCGCGTCGTTCTGCGGCTCCCTTTGCCTCTCCAAGCGGAAGGTGAGCGGCGAGGGTTTCGTTCCGTGCGAGCTTCATTGCAGTGCTGCCCAGGGCTTCTTCCTCCCTTCCCAGCCCTGGCTGGGGCTCGGATTTAAGTGGCAATTTTAAATACCTGGTTGAAACGGAGCTGATAGTAATTGTCCTGCTGGGAGCAGAGGTCTGGGGCAGCCTGGAAGCCCGTGGTGACGCGTCCGCGAACAGCAGCGACAAATCTTTTGGTAGCGGTACAAACAGTCCCGGATGCGGCTCGGTGCTCCCGTTCCACGGGCAGGGTGAAATCAGAACGAAGTGATGGGGCTCTCCTTCGTCCGTGGAGGAAATGGAGGTGCTGGCCTGGGGGCAACAGGGCAGGGGGACGGTCTGACCACAGGTCCCCCAGCTGCTGCCCGCCGGCTCCGTCCCCATTGTCCTTGTCCCCGTGAGATGGGGGCTGCTGGTTTTGCAGGTGGGTGCGAGCCCTTGGGGCGATGCTGGGGAGCTGTAGGAAGAGGAGAAATTTGTGCTCCGTCTCAAAGTCCCCTGGCCCATGGGCTCCGCAGTCTGCGCGGGGGCAAACCCCCTGCCCTAAGCTGACACAGAGCGGGGGGACACCTTGCGCGCTCCTTCGGCCCTGCTTTGGTGGGTGTTTTTTCCTTCTTTTTGCTTTTTCCTTTCGGGTGGGAAGGCAGGAGGCGTCCACCTCAGCTGACCCAGCTCTGTCTTTGTGTACCCTCAGACAAAGGTGAGAACGGGGAGCCGTACCAGAGGAGGAAGGGCGCAGGGAGCAGCCTGCCCGACGGCCCCCCGCCGTTCCCCGTGCCCAAGGACAGCACCCCGACGGGCAGCAGCAGCAGCAGCTGGAGGCGGATTCTGCTGATGATCCTCGCTATAACCATCCACAACATCCCAGGTGAGGCCCAGCTGTCCGTCCGTCCGTCCGTCTGTCCCTGCAGCCCCTTCCCAGGGAGGGCGCTGAGCCGGGTGCCGCCCCGGGAGGATGGCATGGGGCTGCCTGCTTTCCTCCCTCCTCCTCCTCCTCCTCCTCGCTGCTCACAGATGGCACCTGGGTGCCTCGGGTGCCTTTTGCCGAGATCTGTCACATCGAGCTGTGCTATTTGCACAGGGCTGGAGCGATGTAGGGCCTTGGCAGCAAAACCCCGCGCGAGGAGGGGCTTCGGGAAGGATTTGCGGGCTTGCTGGTGCGTCCCGAACATCTGCAGCCTCGCTCTCCACTGCCAGCCTGGTGTGGGCAGGAATTGTAAATCTGAGAGCATATTGAGAAAGATGACACCGAAAGACAATAAAATTCTGGTCTGTTATTTCTCTTCTGGTTTGTGTACCAGCAAGAGATGCATTTTAAAGCACTCCTCCTCTGCGGGAACCCGCACAGTCGCGGCTTTCTTATTCGAGGGATGGAGCGCGCCAGTAGGTGGAAAACTGCAGAGCCAGGAGTCTCGGGCTGCTGGGCTTCGAGACTGCAAAAAGCGATGCAAGATGAGATAAATTTATAACAGCTGAGAACACTCAGCCGCTTTCCAGTTCTCGGTGATGTTGAAAGCAATGTGAGGCAGCCTGTTCAAATGCTTGCTTTCCTGGGTTTGTCTCCCATCCCTCCTGCTCTCCTTCCACTTTTCCCCCTCTTTCTTCCTTTCTCCTTTCTCAGCTCTCTCTCAGGTTGTAGCCTGAAGGGGAAGGGGGCGTAGGAAGAGGCTTTTCCCTGTAACCTGGGTCTGCAAACTCGGGGAAGAACGGCGAGGGCCTTCCGAAGAGCCGTGGTTTCCTAGCTGGCGTGACCGCGTGGCTTGTTGGCCAAGAGGCTGCTCTCGCTAGCAGCGCAAGCTGCTCGGGAACAGGGCTGGCTTCTTCGTCAGCGCAGGGAAGGTGGAAGCTGCCTTCTGTTGCCGTGTGCTTTTAGATTTCGAGAGTGACTTTTGCTCAGCGCCAGGGCATCGGCTTTAAATTCTGCCAGCGGCTCAGCTCCCCCTGCTCTAGCCGCGGTGGGAAGGCTCGGCTCCCGCTCTGCAGTCCCAGCTCTGCGTTTCCCCCCTGCAGGGGCACCCCCAGCTCTGAGTGACGGCAGGGAATCAAAACAAAGACGAAGCGGGCTGCCTGCTCCGTAGGGCTGGGGTACGCGTGGGCGTTCGTTCTCCTTGAGCATTCAGGAGCCGCCGTCCCTTCCAGCCTTGCTGTGCCTTGCCGGTCTCTTGGCAATAATTGCTTCGTTCCAGCCGGTGAGCGCTTCCCGGAGCTTCTGGTGCTGCTGCCCGCGTGGCTTTCGCTGCCGGGACGTTGTGGGTGATCTCGGTGCGTCGCCGACGCGGGCTGCTCTGCGTGTTAATGCTGCCGGTCTTGTCGGCACCAGCACCGCGGCTTTCCTCTTTCCATACCTTGTCCCTTCCCCAGCTGTCAGTAGCTGCAGCCCAGCCGTGCCGGCAGCGGTGCCAGGAGCTGGGAGACGAGCCCGTGGTGGTGGCAGAGCTGTGGTCTGCGGTGGGACTTGGTCCTGCGGGTGCCGGAGCTCCTCGTGCCGCGAGGAGGAGGAGAGAGCCATTGCTGTGGGCAGCCCTGGGGGCAGGGGTACACCTCCAGGCTTGGTGTAACCTCTTGTAATTACACGTGGATAGCTCAGCTGCCTTAATTCAGCTCCGTGTATTGCCAGGGGAGGCAGGGGCACGGCAGAGGAGAACCTCAGCCTTCTGCGAACGCGCGGCAGCCTCTCGGCCCCTGCCCACAGCAGGGCTCACCCCTTCCCGTGCCCAGCAGGGCTGCAAGCAGCAGAGCAGAGCGGCTCCTTGCTCCTTTTCATGGCATGGTGAGGTTGTGGGGCCGGCTGGGAGGCTGGAGGGGATGGGATGGGTGCCCGGGGAGCTCACCAAGGGGCTGCCTCCGCTTTGGGCTGCGTGCTGGGGGCTCGGCAGCAGAGCTGAGCACCCAGAGGAGCCCTGTGCTGAGCTGTGTCCCTGTCCCTAAGCCCTCTGGCTGCTCCTGCTCCTCTCGCATTTAGCCCGCATGCTGCCCAGGCTCTTTACAGAGTTACAGCCCCGCCGTGCACCTGCCGAAGACAACTCAGGAGCTTTAAATTAGCCGCACACAAACACAAGAAAAGGGGGAAGCGCCCGCACCGAGAGAGCGGTAATTGGATTTCATCCTGCAAATGAAGTGCCAGGCAGCCCGGGGTGAGGAGCCGGGCTGCGAGCGTGTCGCGCCGCCTCGGGCTGTGTTGGCTGGGGATTCCTTTCGCTGTCACTGGAAGAAGCAAGTTTTGAGGAGGAGCGAACAAAAAGTGTCACCCGCGGCAGCCAGCTAACGACAGCGTGCCCCCGCCCGCTGCGGCGGCGCCGCTCTGACCTTTCGTCTCCAGCGGGAGCGCAGAGCCACCCTCGGACACTCGCAGAGCCTCAGAATTTTTCTGGCATCTTAAAGGTCACGGCATTAAAAGTTAACGTGCGGGGGAGCTGCGTGAGCGCCGGGTCCTGAGCCGAGTCCTTTACCCGCTGCTGCTCTGCGTCCCGCGGGGGGCTCGGCGCGGCGGGGCCGGGGGCGCAGCGGGGTCGAGGCGCAGCGGGGCTGCCTTGCACGAAGCGCCAGGTGCTGGTCTCGGCCTCTGGGTGGTCTGCGGGGTCCTGTGGGACAGGGCCAGGCCCTCGTTAAAGCCCTTTTCCTCTGCCGGCACGGTGCCGTTCTGCGCTGCCGGTGCCACCAGCTCCCGGCGGCACTCCCCGGCTCCGCCGAGGCCTCTGCCTGCGGCGCGGGGTTTGGAAACACTGTAATGCTCTCCCTCAATTACCGTTCTCAGCAGCGGGGAGGCTGACACTGTAATTAGCGCGGGCTCCCGCGGCGTAATGGCACCGTGCTTAACGTGTCGGGCTGTGCCGGAGGAGGAGCTGGGAGGGCGCGGGCTGAGCTGCTCCGTGCAAGCCCAGAATTCGGGATGCTCGGTGCCTCCCGGCCAGGCTCACGCTCCCACCTCTGCCCCCCACTCCCCCCTGAGGGCTCCGTCGCTCCCAGGGCTTTCTGCTCTTCCCTGTTCTTTGCGGAGCAAACCCCCGGGGGCGAGCGATGGTCTGGTCGCTGCGGTGAGGAGGGCACAGGTGGAAGGGGCTGCTCGCGGCCACGCTCGCCTTGCAGGAGCTCTGCTCCGCTCCGGCCACGTTCGGGCTGGGAGGTGGTCGGTGCCCCTCGGGGCTGGGAGCTGTGGGGGCGAGGAGAGACCATAAATAGGAACCGCAGCGCTAGGACGTGGCGGAGCCCTTCTCTCCTGCGCTGTCTGTGTCACCCGGGGCTTGCTCCCTTGTAACCCGCAGCGTTTCACCCCTGAGCCTGAGCCCTGCCACCTCCCTGTTTGTGGTTTAAACTCCCGCAGGGACAAGGGCTGGCCCTGGGGAGGCACCAACGCTTTGCTGGGGTGCTATAAGCAAGGCACGTGGTTCCTCGTAGCACCGATGTGCGTCGGGCTGCGGGGTTTAACTGGGAAACCAAAGCTCTGAGCAATTTGTTGTGGTCCCCCCCCAGCATTTCCCCCTGCTCCCCAGCACCGCAGGGAGCCCCGGGACGCTTTGCTGCCCGCTGCGGCACGGCGCGGAGGCGGCTCAGCACCAGCACCGCGGCCACGGCTTTGCCCACGACGTGAGACCTGCGCCTCGGGCATCAGCTGCTCTCCTTCAGCACGGGCAGGGGCTGGGCTTCGGAGCCTGTTGCGGTGAGCAGCGTGCCGGAGGGGGATCGGGCAGGGCTTGGGAGCAGACCCCAGCCTGCTGGTGCCCAGCCTGGAGCTCTGAGTGCCGGGCGCGCTCCCTCTTGCCATCGCCGGCAGAGCGCTGTTTTTATTTGCTCTGAGCCCCAGTTAGGGATGAACACGTTTTACTTTTGGCACTGCTCTGTCTTTCATTTCAGGCAAACACGCTAGAAGCCAGTTAATGTGCAGGTGAGGTAATTGAATGGCGGGAGCAGCCTCCTGCACGCCGTTTGCACTTGCTGGGTTCTGCAGGCAAGCAAAAGGTTTGCTAATCCGTTCCAAAGCTGGGGCTGGCGATGTAAAGAATAAATTGATAATGACAAGAGATGCCAAACTGCAGAACATTGCTGCTAATTAATATTCATATATGCCAGCTTTAGTGGAACATTAATTATGCATTTAATCAAGCCCTGTTTATTCTGGTTCATCTTTGTACCTTAGGTGGTTGTTATGCCGAAGACTCGAAATTAATTGAAATGTTACTGGTGTATCGCAAATAACAATTAGCGAGGTGTGAGTTTAAACTCTTTTTCTCTGTGCTCTCACTGTCGAGGGAGGAGGGAAGGCTGCAGGACGGAGCTCGGGGGGCAGGCTCCCTGCTTTGCTCGGCACCGCGCAGAGGCACGGCGGCTGCTGGCAGGTTTTTGGGGTGGCTGTTTCGGCTGGCTCTGCCCGTTGTGTGCTCTGCTCTCCACCGCCACGGGGACCCCAGGAAGCTCTGCTGTGTGAGCAGGTGCTAAGAAAAGCACCTGCTGGTGTTCACACTTTGCTCCTCTGCAGGGGAATGCATCCTTCGCGTGCCCCGCAGATTCCTGAGGACTCGCTGAGCGCTCAGCTGGGTGGGGATCCGGCAAATGCAGTCCTACAGCAGGGGCTCAGCGCTGCCCCTGGGCTTCCTACAGCTCTGCTCTGAGCTGGCCGTGGCGGCATGCAGAAAGGGATGTCCTGGGTGCGTGGGGTTGGAGTGATCCTCAGCGTGGAAACCCCACAGGAGCCCACGTGCCTGCCCCTGACGTTGAAGGGGAGATGGACGGGACCGAGCCAGGTTCTGCAGCCGCCCGCACACCCAGGGCGCTGCGTGGAGCCACGTTGTTCGGGGGTCTCTGGTGCACGGGGCCCTGGTGGCTTCAGCTTCTGGTGCATGGTGGCTTCGGCTGCAGCCCGAGGCATTTTCCATCGGGCGTCTGAAAGTTTGCAGCGGGCACGTGTGGGCAGCAAGGGGAAGCGGCAGGCGTTTGCTCTGCCGGGCGGTGGAAACGGGCAGCGGTGCTCTGCCTTGCTTCGCTCCGACGTTCGGGAAACGGGCATCGGCAGGCACAAGGGGATGCTTCCAGCCAGGGTGACGTTGCCAAGGAAACCCAGCCTGAATTTCCTTTTTTCTTTTCTTTCTTTCTTTTTTCTTTCTTTTTTTTGCGATGCTGTGGGGCCAGAGCAGCAGGCAGGCACCGTGCGGGGTGGGACCCAGTCCCTCCCCAGGAGCTGCGCGCGGAGCCAGAGGAGTCGGTTTTGCCCCAGCCCTGTCCTTTGTGCCCTAAAACATCTTGCTTTTCTGCATGCAGTCCCTTCGCTCCGCGTTTGCTGCCTAATTCGACTTCTGCAATGTTTCTGCCTCAAGTGTCAGAGTTAAGCGGAGGTGTCTGCGAGGAAGCAAATTGGAGGCGGCAGCGGGAGCAGCCCCCGCAGTGACAGCGTCCCCTCCCGGTGCCCAAACCTCACGTGGAGCCACCTGAAGGTTTTTCTCCACTTCCCAGTACCAGAAACCAATTAACTGGCTGGATTTCTTTTTTTTTTTTTTTTTTTATTTGATGGAAGGAAAAAAGCAAGCCCAGAAGTGTAAGGAGCAGTGAAGTCTGGGAGCTAAATATGGAACAAATGTGAAGGCACTGAGCAGAGGAGGGAGGAATTATTTCAGTGGCACAGCGGGGCATCGCTACGGGCGAGAGAGGAGAGATTTTAAATGGAAAAACTTTTAGGTGGTGACATCTAGAAGGACAAATGAGCCTGCAAAGGAGCTGCACTGGGTTGGGGAGGGCTCCTTGCACCCTCAGGAGACGGCGTCCAGGTTGGTCCCCACCTGGGACTGTGCGTGGGGTTGCGGACAGACGGACAGCAGCCCTCGGGCAGTGGTTCCTGGGGTCCCTCTCTCCCTGCGTGCACAGGAGGGGAGATTTAGCCCCAAAACTTGTAGGTCAGTGCACCGAGGGAAGGCGCAGCCAGGGCGGAGGAGAGGACGCGGCTTTGGAGCTCTGCTCTGCGTCATCGCCCGTCCCCAAGGAAGGCGCAGGGGCTGGCAGCGAGCGCTGCCGCCTCCTTTTGTCCTGAGGAAACTGGGGTAGGAGGGAAGTCTGCACCAAGGCCTGGTAAACGTCAAAATGATTTGAAACGGCCTTGTTTGCAGCTTCACCTGGGAAGGAGAACGGTGCAGCCTGCGGGCCAGCCAGTGCCAAACCCTCCCGCCGCCCTCTGCAGGGTGGGGTTTGGCTGGGGAGAGCCCTGCGAGCGAGAGCTGCCCGCTTCGACCCAGGGCGCTTTCTTTTCTTTATGGCTTCCCAACAGCTTGAGCCGTTTTTCCCCGTCCTTTTATGTGTCTCCTGCTTTATGACCGTCTGGGGGAAGAGGAGCAGACGGTGTCCTTCAGTTCTGGCGCTTGGCTGCTGGGTGGTTGCGCGCCTGCTGTGCCGCTTGCACCGCGAGTGGCAGCTTCGTCCCCGAGCACAGGCAGCGCCGCCGTCATCCCGCTTAGTGGCAGCACGGCCACGGGCAGCTTCACGGTGAGGTTTGTCCCCGTGTCCCCCCAGGGTGGCGTGACGCATCCCGGGCGTCCCCTCCATGAGATGCTGCCTCACCTGCGGTGGCCGGGTCCGACGTGCTCCACGGGAGGGTGCCAGGTAGGGTGCTGGGGGCTGCGGCTTTTTAAAACCAAGGCAGCAAACTCCACCTGGAGCTTGTCAGACCCAAACCAGCGCCGGGTTTTTCTGTTGGGGCGCACGCAGACGTTGGGTGGGTGCGAGGGTGCGAACAGGTAGCCCTTGGCCAAAGAGGAGGGTATGGAGAGAGGGGGTTGTGGGCAGCTGCAGCAGTGCAGAGGCTGCGTGCTGAGCCGTCAGAGGGGTGTTCCCTGGGACGATTGGATTTCCAGCCTGGTTACTTTGTCATTAACAAACCTGATTGAATTCATTCTCCTGGGACAGGAGCTCCCGTGCGCCTAGCCTCTGGAGAGGAGGCTGGGGCAACGAGTGTGGTACCGCAGCTCAATTATTAAACCGACAGGAAATGCGGTTGTTTATATGAATAATTCTGAGATATATTCGGAGTTTGCAACGCTCGCTTTGCGTTAGGGCTTTTCCTTGGTCCGTTGGCACCGAGGACGTGTTGCGGTTGCTGAATTTCACGCGCGTGCGGCGCTCCCCGTGCTTCAGCAGAGCGTGAGGCTGGGAGGGAGCCGCTGCGCACGCTTCCCTCCGAACGGCCGCCTCCCGGTGCCGCTCGTGCCGCTCGCGTTCCTCTCGATGATGACTCTTGGAGCACCTCGGTTTTGTGTTGAGGGGCACTGTTTGCGGCGAGAAAAAGGAGAAAAGGGGGAGATTGGCTCGGAGCTTGAATTCCTGAGAACGGGGTGAAAGGGAGGCCGAGGGAAGGTGCCCGTGCGCACGGGTGGCACCTCGTGTGTGCTCTGCGCCCGCAGCAGCTCGGGGGAGCTCAGCTCTGCCCAGGGGAGCAGAGGAGAGGCAGGACCCGGTGCGGGGAGAGCCGCGTGCCGGGGGCACCCACAGCATTTCGCGGCTGTGACTCAGCTGTGATCCCACACAGCTCGCTTGGGTAAAGGTTGCTTGAACTTTTCATTAACCCCCCCGGTAATTGCAGCTTCGTCAGCACGTGCTTTGACATTGGCACGGATTAAGCACCTCGATGAATGGGAAGGACTTGCTCGGGGCCGTTACGCTTCTGCAAGGGGGGGGGGAGCGTGGGGAGGCGCGGGGCTGCAGGGTGCCGGGGGTGCCCTGCTGCGCCCCGCGTGGTGCCGTGCCACCAGCACAGTGCCTTGGGGAAGCAGCGTGCGGATACGAGCCCGACTTCCCTGGAATTCCCCGTATTACGCAGACACGGTCGGTAAGACTTCATGTGCAGCCTGCGAGGCAGCTCGTCGCCCCGCGGGGGTCAGGGGGGCTGCGGCCCTGCAGGATGGGGGGCGCGTGGGCAGGGTGGCAGCGAGTCGCAGGTCTCTGGTGCCCCGCTGGCAGCGGCTCATATTTCAAAAACTCATTTGTAGGCAGACACCTGGAAAGCCAGCGGAGAATGATAATGTACATTTATCTCTGCGGCATCATTTTCAGTTGACGATCAGCGTTTTGTGAAAGGTAACAGCCACAAAGGTGACAAAAGCCAATTAAATACAGTACTTTCACCAGCTGGGATGAAAATGTGCAGAAATATGCATGTGGAAGCTCTTTTTCTTTCTTATCCCCATCAGATCTTTCAGGTCTGTTGCGTTAAATATCTGTGAGCAGCGGCCTGAGAAATCGTTTGCGTGCTAGCAAATGAAACATTAAATACCGGTGATGGATTCGGGTTGGCGGTGCCAGGCAGGGTGTGTGGTCGGTCCCTGCTTTTCGGGTAGTTCTGGGTTATTAGCTCGGAAAGAGGTTCGTTCATCCAGGGACACGTTTTTGCGATGGAGCTTTAGGACGTCGGGCAGTTAATTCTTTAAAAGGAGGTCCCTCATTTGTAAGCGCTGGGCTGCGTGCAGCACGTTTTTACCCGTTGCTGCCCGATGGTTTGCAAGGAGGATTTGTTCCGAGTTGTTCTGCTTTGGGGAAAGCGGGGAGAAAAGAGGAGTAAAATGGGATGGGGATGGTTTGGCTCCTGTGGGGTAATTCAGCAGGTGGCATAGGGGAAGTACCTCGTCCTACCCAAATTCTGCCCTATTTAATGACCCTATTTAATATTCTCTCGGGCTGCTTTTTCCCTTATCTGTCGTCATCAGGCAGCCCTGGGTGTCCCGTGTCACATCCCACCAGGTTTTCTCCAAGCTCAGCCTCGTGGGTCCCTTCTTGTTCCTCTGCTTTAAACCAAACACTTCAGCCTGAGCGGTTCTACGCGGGTGGGTGCAGTTACACTCGGCAGGACCCAATTCTGCTCTCTTTTTTCACGCAAAGCTCCTGTGAAATTGCCTGGCATCCCCCAGATAAGGCGCTGGGATGGGATTGCAGCTTAAACCCCCCTTTAATGAAGGGTGGCTCCGTGGCGTTGCGCGCAGCAGTGGGTTTTATTTCCTCGTCCGTCCTGGCGCTAAGCACCTGAGCAGCGGGGATTTCGGCTGTTTGTTTTTCCAGGTGATGGGAGGCTCGGTCCTGCCGCCCATCTGCTCCTTGCCAGCCACGTGCGGCTCGGATCAGACCTCTCCGCGGGTCCCCGGAGGCAAAGCCGCGCCGCTGGGCTTCGTCCCGCGCGATGGAGGCGGTGGAACCGAGCCCTCTGGGCGCGTTTCAGCTTCTTGCAGCTCGGTGCCTGCACCTCACGCAAAACGTGGGGGGCTTCGCTTCTGGGGGGTCCGGCTCCCTGTTTGCCAAAGCCAGTAGTCCCTGCTCCCACAGCCGGGAGGTGTCACAAAGGTGTTAACGAGAGCAGAAGAGGAGCAAGAGGATAATTAGCTTTCCAAGAAGGCTGAGCAGCTCCTGGGTCGGTACTGAGTAGCTGCTCCCCCACGTCCCCATCCTGCTCTCCCGCTGAGGACCGGCTCCATCCCCTTCTGCACCACTCCGCCCTTTTTATGTCCCTTTTATTTCACCCTCCCCTGTCCATTCCCGCTTTGGAGGGTGGCTGCGCGCATCCCGGCCTGCTGCAGGTCGGGCTGCTGCAATGCTGATTTTCTGATTTCCTGCTGGAGATCCGCGCTGGGGTCTTTCAGGATGCCTTAGCGTCACCGTGCTCGCGGGGCACGGAGGGATGTTTTGCATGCATGGATTTTCCTGCTCCACTTGAAGGTGGTTACGGGTTCGTCTGGCTGTGGTTTCAGTAATTTGCCACTGACTCACTGTGCCATGCGCTGTGTTTTTGCTGGTTTCTTTATTTTAATTTGTTGGCAAGCTGGTCTTCATTTCCCTCGGTGTCCTTCGAGTGCATGACGAGCGTCGGCAGGTGGCTCGGCCACGCCGTCTGCGGCTGCTGTCAGCCGGGAGCAAACTCCTGGTGCAGCAAAACCATCGGTGGATCCGAGCAGCCCCTGGGGGTGAGAACCCGGCCCGAGGGGCACGCTGCAGAGCGGGGCTGCGGCGCCTGCATCGAGCAGAAGGTCAGGGCCGAGAGCGCTCCGACAGCCACGTCGGGAGCCTGGGGTCTGTGCTAGACGTGCCTGCTGTGACAGCCCGGGCTTTGGGGGAAAAACACGGCTTCTGAGGAGTGAAGGGGGTGGGAAGCAGCGCTGCGTGCGTGCGTGGGGCTAGGGAAGGCTGCCTCCGAGCAGCTGCAGGGTTTGTGTCTCAAATGCAAAGGGAAATCTACTGCTCTCAAGCTCGAGTTCAAAAAGGAAGACAGTCTTTCTAAAACTGCTTTAACCTCCTGCTCGCTACTCTTACGATGGGGAACGTGTGGAGATGCAAAAATCACTGAAATCTGGTAATCTCTGCACTTTCTTTTGCAGTAATGGCAAAAAGATGTTCTCTAGTGGGAACGGGAATTTGATCTTGGGGAGAAAAACTGAGAGTTTGAGTAGCGGAGACAGGGACATGCTTAAACTCTCTTAGAAATACAAACCTCGTTATAGCAAGATCAATTTTCCACGAGGAGCTTCCAGTTCTTCAAAGGCCGGGATGAATAATTGACGACGTGTCGGCATCCGTGGCACCTTCCCAAAGGATGCGCGTTCGTGCGCTGACCCAGGAGGATTTGCTTCGCTGGCCCCGGCAGGAGGAGAGGTTTGAGAGCGCTCACGGCTCCCTGCGTGCTCCCTCCCCCGGGGGAGCCGTGCTGCGTCCCCGGCAGTTTTCTGCGCTACGTCCCCGGCAGTTTCCTGCAGGTGCGTTTTTCGGAAGGCGCCGTGCCGAGCGCATCCTCTCGGGGAGCGGAAGGCACGGGGAGGAAGGAGCAGAAAACAGGTGTTTGCCGTGCTAGTAATAAAACAACGAGTGGAAGAGGCGGTGATGTTAATCCGCAGCCTGTGCTCCGTGTTTCCTTGTGAACAAGAAGGAAATTTCGGTGTTTCAGGAGCGTTTGTCGCCCCGGGCGGCGCTTCCAGGGGCGTTTTGCTTGGTCCTGCAGAGACCTCGCAGGGGAGCAGCTCCCATCCCGAGCAGCAGCGGGCTGGGGGCTGGAGCAGTCGCAAAGCTCAGGTTTAGCTTCCTGCAAACCATCTCCTGCCCCGTCCCCTTCTGTCCCTCGGCCAGTGCCCTCTGGGAGACAAAGGTTGAACCAGGAATGTCCTTCGGTCTGCTGGAGTTTTTTTGTTTTTTAACATTGCAATAGGATATTGTTCCCTATCTCCAGCCTATGCTCATTTTTCTGCTCTTTAAGGCATGTGAGAGTAACAATAACTGGGGTTAATTTGCTCTATACTGTAATTTATGAAGGCTCTGTGAGCGCTGCTCGCTATTTGGTAGTTTGGGTTTCTGGGGGATCCGGAGGGCTTTTGCTTTTGGGTTGCTCTTTGTGAGCAGGCCTTCCCCTGGGCATTACGCGTGGCTTCCCGCGGTGCTGCGAAGCTCGTTTCGCGCTTGGAAACGAAGCTGGAAACGGCAGGAGCTGAGCGAGCTCCCGAGGTGTCCCTGGGTTGGCGCTGCGCTCGTGTGGCGCTGCGGGGCTGCTCCGGGGAGCAGCGAGGAGAGGTCCAGGTCCCGCTCGGAGGGAGCCGTGATCCCGGTCCCGCCTCGTAAGCTGCGGTGAATGGGATTTAAAACAGCGGGCGGTTTCATTTCACCCGGTTCCTTCAGCTTGATGAGCTCACCGGGGCTTGTGCGGCGGGTGATAAGGGAGAGGTCTGACGGATGCAGTAAGCCATCCCGCTTTCAAGCTAATCCTTTGAACTTTAAAGCTGCCGTGGCTTTTTCCTCCTAGGATGAGGGCTGGGGGCTCTGCACGGCCACACAACCCACGGCAGAGCTGCGGCTTCTTTCCCTGGGGGAAACTGACCCTGGAGAGCAGGAGAGCACGGGAGGGATGCTGCTCGGTGCCGGGGCAGAAGTCAAGCAGGAGAAGCAGCAGGAGGCCCTGTAGTGCCCCTCAGCACAGTTAGGGCCTTGGGCTTTGCTGCTGGAGGTGTTGAAGGGGTTTTTTTTGGGGGGGGGTGGAGGTCGGCTGTGGGAGAATGAGCAGAGGGTAACGAGCGGAGATGAAAACGTGTTCGTGCAATGAGCGCCGCAAACCGAGAGGTTTGTGCTGATCCCTCCGTTAGCGCAGGATTAGTCTCTGATCCCTGAGAAATGCCTTATCAGGTTAAAGTGTCTTGAATTGTAAAGCCGAGGGGGTCCAAGAGAGGCAAAATCCCCTCGTTCAGCTGAAATAGGAGCATTTTCCTGACGGGGGCTGGGATGGGTCACCATTTTGTTCCTGCTTTCTGCGACCCCACGAAGCGGTGCTGAGCTCGCGCCGCAGCCTGGGGCCTGTTCCCCGCGGTCCTGCAGCCCCTGCGTGTCCCCGTCTGATGGGTGCAAGAGGGGCGACGACAGCTTCGGGCCCTGGAAGCCTCTGCAAATCCCTCTGGGGCACGGAGAGGTCCCCTGTGGGCTCCGCGCGCCTGCCTCCACCCTGGGACACCCCACGCCGTGGGGCCTCTGCCTCGCCCCGCGGGGAGCAGTGGCCCGTCACGTCCCTCAGTCGTTGGGGATCGTCTGGGATCTGTTTCCTTTGGGAACTCTGCCTCGGCGGTCAGACAGGTAATATTTAAAGCCTGACGATGCCCCGAACCAGGGCTCGGGTCTGAATCCCCGGCAGGTAATGAGGAGGCTCTCTCCCAGCCCCATCAGCGCCCCGATGTCCCCCCGGCCGCTCGCACGACCACCACGTGCCGGTCGGCGCAGAAGCATCAACTCCTTTTTTGTGCCTTTACCGCCCCGAGGCAGCCGCTCGGGCTGCTTATGAGTTGGGTACGTGCAGGACGCCCGAGAGAGGGGCTGCAGCCGGGGGGGGCTGAGCTTGCTGCGAGCTCCGAGCGTGGGGCAGGCTGGCAGCGAGCCTCCCGGCGGCTTCCCCCGTTAGGTTTGTGAGCGGGCTCGCTGCTCCGCAAGGCTCCGGCTTTGACGTCTCTGGCGGGGTACAGTTAATTTCGTCACCGTAGCCTGGCTGGCACGGTGTCTGGGGCTCGTGGCGGCCTGGGGTCACCATCCCCTTGCTGATGCCTGGGTGTTTTTGTGCTGCCCCAGCTCTCGCCCCTCTCCTGGAAAGCAGGAGCCGGGCGAGCCCAGGACCCGACGCTGCTCTGTCACCTTTCCCGACCGTGCTGCAGCTCCCACCGTTGCCGCTTCTCCCTTTCCGAATAGGCGGCTCCCCACGCACCATCTGTTGATTTTTCATTGCCCATAATTTGTTTCCGTATGTATGTAATTTGTACTTCCATTAATTGTGCTGCTGAGCCGCGTATTCCGTGAGGTTCGCCGTACAGCAGGGAAAATCCCTGTAGTTTTTTCCGCTCCGTCTAAGCTCTTCTCGTTATTTACACAAATTGACGCTCTCGTCCTTTGAATTTTGCTCTCTGGGCAAGTCTCACTTCAAAAGAAACGTTGTGGAGGAGCGGTGCCAGACTCCTTTGTGCAGCGCTTCATTGTGTCCTCACCGCAGCCATTAAATGTCTTGAAAAAGCTCTTCCCCTATCCCCTCCCTTAATGCTTGCGCGCTGTGTGAACGCCGAGCGTGCAAAGCCATCGCCAGCTGCAGGTGCAAAGCTCCTGGCACTCGCAGCCTGCCCGTGGCTCTGGGGCTGCTCGTGCATCCTCCAGGAGGGTGCTGTCGGGGAACACGAGCGCTTTGCACTGGCACTTTGCATCTGTGCTTTGCACGAGCGCTTTGCACAAGCACTTTGCACAAGCACACGATCTCCCCTGGCACCACCGCGTGCCTGGGCTGCTCTCCCTGTTTTACTGGCGGAGTTACCGTCCAGCCACGGTGTTTTAGGGACGCTCAGGGGTCAGGGACCCGCGCGCAGGGTTGGTTCTTGGGGCCGCGTTCCCTGTCTCCGTCCTGAGCCTTGGCACGGAGCTCGGATCAGGGCTCTGGGGGCTCGTGGCGTGCTCCGACTTCTACGCCTGGAGCAGAGGATGCAAATGCTGATAACGAGAGTTGGCGCTGCCTTTCGTGGGGTGTTTCCAAGGCAACTGGAAATTCAGAAGACCACAAACGTTACGCGGGCCTGCCCCTCTGAGACCTCATCCCCGAGCGCACAGGCACACGCCGTGGGACTTTTCAGCCTGTCTGAACGTGCCTCTGAGCAGCCCCCACTGCCCCCTGCGTGGCTGTCGGAGCGGGCAATCGCCTCCTTGAAGGCTGGCAAACCCTCTCCAGCATCCAGCCACGCAAGCAGCTTTGATTTTGGTCCTGGAATTGTTCCCCCCCCGCCCCGCCTGACTTGGAGGGGAGCGATGCCAGAAAAGCTGCAGAAACAAAGCGTGAATTGCCAACAAAGGCAAAAGTGGCAGCGGTTTGACGCCTCCTTCAAATGAGGTGGAAGGTACCTGGAAGGTACGAGGGAGCTGTTCCAGCAGCAGGAGGGCCAGAAAAAGTTTGAGAGGGTGAGGAGAAAGGGCAGGGAGGGAGCGGGGAGGACGTGGAGGACTTGCCCTGCCCCGTGACCTGGTTCCACCTCTGGCTCTTTTCTCTCGGGCTGGCCATGATGTCTTGCAGAGTTTGGGTTTCCTCCTGCTTTTGGGACTGTCTGTAAAGGCGTCGTGCCCAAATTGTGGCACAGGACACAGAAATCTCTTGCTGGGAGCCTGGTCCCAGCCGAGCGTGGCCCCCAGGGCTGTAAGGAGAAGTTCTTTCTCTCCTGCAAAGCTCCACCACGGCACCGCGTTGTGCGTGGCTCTGCGGAGGGCTTTGCCCAGCCTCAATCTCTACGTGGGTGTTTTGCACCGCTACACCCCTTATCAAAATACCATTTTAGCTGCTGGGGATTGGGGTCTTTTCCCGTCCCATGTAAGTACAAAGGTCTCTCCTGTGTGTTAGCTCCCCAGGAGACCGCTGCGCTGCGTCGGGTTCGCAGTGGGAGCGTGTGCAGGTCCCGTGGCGGTGGCAGCGCTTTCCCAACAGGCAGCAAATCTGCGTGCCCAGAGCTTCCCATCGCGGTGCTGCCCTGCCCACGGTTCTGTGGCACCCCTCGCTGCGGTGTGTGAGCTGCAATGGGAACGGAAATAGGATCTGCAAAGAACTTGGGTTAAAACGAGAGGGGTGGTGGGCTGCCCCAGGGCTCTGCTCCCCTGGCGGCGCTGCTTTGAGCTCCGTTCGAGGGCAGGAGGAGGCACGGCCTCGGGGCTGCTGCAGGATCTGACCGCGGTGTTTTTCTCCTTCCCGTTTCAGAGGGTCTGGCCGTGGGAGTTGGATTCGGGGCTGTTGGAAAATCAGCGTCTGCCACCTTCCAAAGCGCCAGGTAAGGCACAACGCTGCTCCTGCTCCGTGTGTCGGGGGTTTTGCGCGCGTCTTCGTCTCCGGGAGGTTGTCCCCTGTCCAACGCTGCTGCTGGTGCATCGACTGAAGTGCGCGTGTGGGCAGAGGGGGCAGGAAGGGTTCCCATTGCAGCTGAATTTTTGTAGCTGCTGTGCTTGTCTCAGATGGGGAAAAGCCCTTCCGTCAGTGATGCCTGGTTTGTGAAACGGTTTTGTTTCTGCATCGCTGGGCAGATAAACGGTGCTGGGGAAAGGGATGGAAAGGGGGCAGCTTGTGTCAGCTCCGTTCCGTCTGGTTCTGGGGGCTGAACCGGCACAAGGGCGCAGTGAAATGTTTGCCGGGCAAGTGCCGTAGGGCCAGCAGCGAGAGTTTAAAGGCGGTAGCGAGCAAGAACGAGCGGTGGTGGTGCAGGTAAGGGAGAAATGAGGACGCCTGGTGAGAAGCGGAGCCGCCGGAGCTGCTTGGCTCTGGAACCGCTGCTGGCACCCCGTGGCTCGGACGCAGCACCCTCCTGCGGGTGCCTCTGCGTGAGTTTGGGGGTGCTGAGGGGCTGCTGCATTCGCCTGCCGTGGCTGGGGGCTGCTGTCTGCACCCGCAGCAGGGACCTGGGCTGGTGCTGGGGGCTGCAGGAGCTGGGCTCGTGCCCGGGACCGGTCACGGGGACACAGAAACGCCCGGGACGGGACCGTGGTGTTTCAGAGCGTCGCTTCTCTTGCTGAGCTCGGTTCATTGGGAGGAGTGAGGCGGGGGCAGCGTGCGTCACCCTGTGCCACCCCGGGGGGCTGCCCGCGGCTGCTGGCCTCGCCGTCCAGGGGCAGGGAGGTGCGCGCAGCGCTCAGCGCGCTCTTACCGAATGCTTTTGTTTTTCTCTTTGAATTTGATATCTGAGGCTTGTTCCACGCTTGCCCTTTGTTTCCTAGACCCGCATCATAATATATTCAGCGGGGGGGGGGATGCGGTGCGTTCAGCCTGTGCAATACCCCTCCCAGCCCCTCTGGCAGGTGGATGGAAGCACAGTTGCGTGCCAGCGTCAGCCGCCTCGGTGCTGCCAGGTGGGATCCGAGGGGTCCCAGGGCTGCGTGGGGAGCCTCACACCCCGCCCCGTGCTGCCACCATCCCCTGCCGCGTTCACATTGACCGAGCAAAGAGGCAGAGCCTGGAAGGGACACGAGCAAAGAGAGCCTGTGGGTGATGCCCGTGGCACCTCCGCTGCGCATGGGGGGACCCCACCGAGGGCAGGGGCTGGCGCTTTGATTGCAGCAGGTCGCATCCAGACCTGCGCTGAGCAAGGCACGGTACGCCAGTCCCAGCGACGGCGTTTCTTCTAACCTTTTTGCAATAAAAGGCTGCTCAGAAAGTCTGCGGAGACTCCAGAGATGCTCGAACAAAAGGACGCTTTTTATCAGCTGCTCGGTGAAAGCTCAGAAGGCAGAAGCAGCTGGCTCTTTCTCTGTATTTACAACGGCATTAATCATGTCAGATGAAAGGTGGGGTCTGTACCAGGAAAATACCAGCGCGAATTTTGTCAGCTGCGAAAGGAGACAAAATAACTTGGTTGCCATCAATCTGTCTGTCATTGTCAGCTGCGGGCAGAACAAAAGCCGCTCCGTGTGGCTTCTCCTCCGGGAAGCCACTTGCGAATATCCAGGAATAAAGATTTCTCTTGTCGCGGGCTCTTGGAGGAGGGAGCAGTGTGGGGTCCCGGTGGTGCCTGGGACAAAAGGGGACAAAGCCCCAGGGTCCTTGGGGCCACGAGAGATGTGCCGGGGGCGTAAGCGCCCCAAAACTGCAGGAGAGCAGAGCAGCTCTGGGCTGCATCGCCCGGCCCAGCCCAGGTTTGCCCCTCTCTGCCCAGCACTCGAGTTGTTCCAGGACTTCAGTGCGAGCACCAAGCGCGTGGGGTCGCGGCTTGGAAACCTGGTGAGATGGCCCAGCTGCGTTACACGGGCTTAAAAACCAGCTCAGACCCGACGCGATTCCACCTCTAATGTGAGAAACAGAGGGAAATCTTCTGACACGAAGAGGAAATTGCCCCAGGTCAGCCCCGGCGCTTCGGGGCCGTGACAGCTACGATCTCCCTCGTGTCCATTACTTTAAAAATAGCGTCGTACCGAGATGGATGCGTGACTCAGTTTCCCTCCTCCCTTCTGCCGTCGTTTCTTCCCCCCGGCTGTGACTGAGTAACTGCGTTACTGCCGCGCCGAGCCGCGGCTGATGTGAGCTGCCTTTCAGGAGGGTTTGTTAGTTCAAACCTTGGATCGTGCGAGAGCGTTTTTGAAGGCTCTGACGCGTTCGGAGCCCGCCAGGACGCAAGCGCCTGGGGACGCGGTGGCGGGTGGATGTTCCCAGGGCCCGCCGCGGCTTCCCGTGCCACCAGAGGACTTTCCCTGCTGGATGGAGAGATGCTGGCTGGCTTCGGGAAGCGCTGCCGGCACCGCGTGGATGCTGACTGATCGCATTTCCCCCAGCGGGGCGAAACCTCGTGGGGAGCCTGGGCTTCCCTCCAGCTCGCCATAGGGCTCGGGGGACGCACGTCCCCGCGGCCTCCCGAAGGGCTGTTTCCAGAGCTGTAAGCTTTGCGTTTAAGAAGCGTGTTTGCAGAGAGGGAATTACGAAAAAGGGGAGAGCGCCAGCTGTTCTGCAAAGCACAGCGGGAAGGACGCCAGGCTTTAGGTGCTGGGCTGCTCCGCCGGGCTCTTGGGCATCTCGAGCAAGATCTGCGCGGGAGCAGCGGCGTGCGCGGAGCTGCTGCGGCTGGTACAGCAGGGTCCCTGCCTCGGCCGCCCGCCTCATCCCACACCAGGCTCCCGCAGGATCCTGCCCGGTCCCTGCAGGATCTGGCCCCCGGGGCTCCCGCGCGCCCCGCAGCTCCTCGGGGGGCTCGGGAGCATCCCGGTGCCGCGGCTCCGCGCTGCTCTGCTGCCCCCGGGCGTGCGCAGCCCGCTCCTGCTCCGCTCGTTGGGCTCGGCTGCTTGCAAGGGGGCTGCAGAACAAGGGGCGTGCGGGAAGCCCGGACATCCCCGCAGCAGAGCCCCCTTTTTTTGCATCAGCGTGCGAGAATCTGCGCTCCTTTGGTCAGGCGGAGGTTGCCTGTCCCCGCTGCGTCCCCACGGGCGGCGCGCCGAGGGCTTTTATCAGAGCGTGTTACGCTGCTGTTAGGGTGTGAGGTGCCTGAAGTAACATCTGAGCGCTGCCGGCCTGCCAGGACCAGGCAGATTTTCAGTGATACCGGCGTGGGGATGTCAGAAGTGCAGGGTGAAGGAGCCTCCAGGTGCTGCGGGGCCAGGACCCGTTTTGGTCCTCAGCACGCGTCAGGTCGCTCCGTGTCCCGTCCCTCTGAGCCCTGCGGAGCAGCCCCAGGCGGTGCTGGTGGGGCTGCTCTGCCCCGTTCCCTGCGGTTGTAAGCACGCCGTGGACGGTCCCAGGGCTGGACACGGCCGCTTGGGACAAAGCAGGGTCCGTGCAGGAGGAGCCGTGCCCGGCGTGGGCGGCCGGGGAGCGCGGTGAGCCCTGGGCACTGGGACCCGACCCGTCCCCTCCAGATGCGCGCAGGGAGGAGCGAGCTGCTCCTGGCTGCCCTCCAGGCAGGAAGGTAGAGAGGAGGGCAGCCGGGGCTTAAAAAAGCTCTGTTACCCCCCCCCCCCCCACTCCTCTTCTCTTTGCATGAAGCAGGGAGGGGAAAAGAAAAAAACAACTGACCAAACCTCCCCACCTCGTGTGGCTGATTTAAAAGGGACCAGATGGTGCTGGAGCCGCCGAGGGCAAAACGGGCCAAATCCACGCGTCTCTGTGGGCACACTGCGGGACACGGGGCTGTGCCGGCTGGCAGCGCCATGCCAGGGTCACGGTCACGGTCAGGGGGCCGGGGCTGCTCCCCGGGGCTGGCCGCACTCTGGGCGTCTCCATCCACTGGCACCGTGGTGCAGGGTGCAGCCCGGGTGGTCCCCCCCACTCCAAGCCCCCGGCATTTAGAGGACAAAACCACCTGCTTTAGCGGCCATCGTTTATTTCTTTAAGCCGACGGATGCTGGGGGGATCCTCAGCCCAGTCCCGTGGGGGTTTGCAGGCAGAAATGGCTGGAGCTGGCAGGGAGGGGAGCTCAGGAAGACGTGTGCCCACTCTGCTGTCACAGCCTGCACCATGTCCCTTCACCATCCCGCTCCCAGTCCCCCAGCAGCAGAGGAAGGGCATAGCCCCGCTTTTTTTTGGTTTTTCTCCCCAAATCCCACTGATGCGCACAGAATCCGTGCCCTGGCTAGAAACGCGAGCAAGGACAGGGAGGTGGCGTCCTTGGGAACCTCTCCTCTCCTTTCCTCGGAGGCTCTTCCTTGGGGAATCGGCACCAGGAGCTGGTTTTCCTCCGTCCCATCCCCGGTGGAGATAATCCCTCGGGATGCCACGCGCTACGACGGGCGGTGTCGCTGCTCCCACCTCGAACGCAGGTGCCGGGGGCTCCCCCTCCCCGGCTGCGCTCAGCGCCTCCCGTTCTGCGTGGGTGCCGTGTAGCTTCTGGGCGTTTCATCTTGCAGCCCCAGTGCTATTTGATTGTCGTCGGTGTGTAGAATTTTAAAAATACGCTGAGAGGTTGTTATTAAGGCTGGAAAACCTCGGAAATGCTGGAAGCAGGGACGGCGGCGAGCTTTTTGCTGGGATCTTTGTAGGCACACGTTGCGCGCTGTGCTCCTTGCCTGGGTGCCTTCCCTCCCTGCTCTTGACATCCATCTCTTGGCCCTCTGCAGTTTGCCCCGTGTAGGACAGAGGATGTGTGAGCACCTTGGAGCCTTGGACCGAGCACCCCTGCGCGCAGCAGGATGGTGCTGAGTGCCCAGCACCGCGGCTGCTTCCCATTTCCACGGGCTGCATGCAGTGCAGGAGCCCCAGGGCCCCGGTGCCCTGCAGCCCTTAAACTCGGTAAGAAAGCGGCCTTTGTCGTGGCCAGGGGCTAAGTCCGGTCACAAGGGACGGTTCGTGCCAGAAAATATTCTTTTTTTTTTTTTTTTTTTCTTTTTTTTAAAAAAAAAAAGGGGGAGAGAAGTTGAACCACAGCAGCGTTTTTCAGAAGCCCCCGTTCCTGCTGGGTGCCACGTGGGCAGAGCGAGGAGGTCTCGGGTTTGCCCCGCGGGCTGGGGGCTCGCCCCGTGGGACCCCAGGGAAGAGCCGTGCCCGAGCCATCCCCGTCCGTGCGGGGCTGCTGCTCCTCTCCTGCCTGACACTAGGTGGTAACAGCCGAGCTCCTGCCGGCCTGTGCGTACGTAAAGGACTAAAAACCTGAAAAATAGTTTGAAATATTGTGTTACGTCGTGTGTGGTGCGGACACCAGGTCCCAGCAGGGCACTGGGGATGCAAATAAGTTAAAGGTTAAAAATTGGGTAGGCAGCTTTGGGGCAAAACTGCCCTAGGATGAGACCGGGTACCTCCAGGAACCAGGGAGATGCTTTCTCCCGCGGGTTTGCATCGCTCGGCTGAAACTCAGCCCCCATTTCTCGGGCTTGGGCACTGGAGCAGGGATCGGGGTGTCCCTCCTCGTGTCCCCTGGGCATTGCCGGGGCTGGGACCTGCCTGGGGACAGACGCACCCGTGGCTGCGTCACCCAGGGAGCGCATCTTGGTTAGAGCCCAAGCGCCTCGGGAAGGTCCCGGTCCCTCTTTCGGCAGCACCGGTGCGGGCAAAATCCCACGGGGTTTGTTCTGTTGCTCGCTCCTCTGCAAGCTGCAGGTGTTGCTTTGCCAAGGAGCCGAGCCTCTCTAACCTCAGATGCTGTCCGCACCGTAAGGAAAGGGAGAAGTGCCTGGTTTTGCTGGTGAAGCACGCCGTGCCACCGAGCTGCCCCGTGTCTGCTCCGCGAGAGCTCCCGTGCAGCTGCAGGACACCCGTGTGCGTGTGCAGGCGATGCAGACAGCTGTAGTTTTTCCCCGATGACGATGGGGATGTTTCCTCCCCTGCAGCACAATGGCTCCCATTCATCAGCGTCGTGCTGGGAACGCTGGCCGGGTTTCGATCTCTTGTGCCCGCAGATTGTTTCCTGTCCAGCTCTGGTAAAACAGACAGAAAGGAGGCTTCGGGTTGACGGGCAGACTTTGACTGCGGCTTGGAAAATATTATTTCATGGGACAGCCTGTGCCTCCCACGCTGTGTCTCTCAGGCTGGGAAAAAAAAAAAAAAGGGAAAGAGAAAAAGCTGAGGCTTGATTAATGTACGGAGATTGAAACCAGGCAAAAAATTTAATACTGTGTTTTCTTTGAATGAATGGAAATCATTGTGGGCTGAGGCAGCAGAAGACACGCTGGGTGTTTCTCTGCCGTTCGCACACGCACGATCTCCGTCTCCTGCTCATGAATAGATCCACGGTGGAGCTCGTAAAGCTCGGGTGGGATCGAAATGTGGGGTCGACTCCTCGCTGCTGGCCTCTTTATCAGATGGAGGATGTGCACGGGAACACCTAATGGGAAAAAAAAACACCTCTGGTAGCGCGAGGTGGGGCTGGATGGGGAATTCCGCGGCCCCCGAGCTCCAAGACAAACGCTCATTCTCCAGCCATGCTGCACCTTCCCCAAGCGCCACGTTGGGGCCTCTGGTTACAAAACAAAACTGTTGCGAGATGCTTATTAAGCACCTTTTAATTAACCTGTCCCGAAGGTACGTGTGTGTTATTAAGCGGTGGTTACCTACCCAGGTCGGTGTCCCGAGGGAGCTGGTCTTTTCCGACTGGTGAATGTTTTCCCCTTTGCCAAAAGGGAAGACGGAGACGCAACGGGGTGAGCTTTCACCGCTGCTGGCGCTCCGGGGAAGAGGAACGTCTGGAAGGTGCCGGTGACCCACAAAGCGTTTGCTGCAGCCCGTCAGTCTAAACAGGGCGCCCGTTCCTGCGTCCCTCGAGCGAGCACGGGTGCCTTGTGGCTCCTCGGCTGCAATTCTCATCGCCGCTAATTAACCGCGAGGGCTCAGGAGCTGCGGCCCCGCGCCGTGAGTGGCAGCGGGAAGGTGCTCGACGTGCTGATGGTGAGGATGTCCCGGCCTCTGTGAAGGTGCAGAGAGGCTTTGGGAGCACAAATGCATGGTTTTTGCAGCAAAGCAGATCTCAGCTTAATTAAACGAGGTTGCACGGGTGTCCGGAAAGGGCGCTCCCCTTGCTCACGGGGTTGTGCCGGGACAGACGCCCCACGCTCACCTGCCCAAGCAGCGGAGCAGACAAAGAAATGCCCTCCTGCAAAATCCTCGCGCCTCTCTGCCCTTCAGAAAACGGCGTTTTATTGTAAACAGATATTAAACCGCTTCTTGGTCATGAGAAAAAGGAGGCGGGTGGCTGGAAAGCAAGCTCTGGCTGGAAAGCAAGACGAGGCAGGCTTGAATCGCGTTCCCCACGGGTGATCTGTTTACAAATATGTGCGAAACGTGTCAAGCAGTGTCTCGCCCTTCGCTTGCTCCTCTCGATGCCTTTCACAGGAGCTTTTGTCATGTCGGATTGAGTTTCCAAAGTTGGTTGGAGCCTGAGCAGGCACTGCAGGACTGCGTCGAGGCGCTCGGTTTGCAGCGCAGCGAGGTCTCGTGGTGATAAGCAGAAGCCAGACGGACCGTGGCGTTTTGGCTTAACCCCGTATCCAAAAAAAAAATTGTTCCTGGGAAGTGAAATCTGCATGAATAATTAAATCAGCATGCTCACAGGCACCCCGACACGCTCAGCCTCTCTCAGAACAGCTCCTTGTTACGGTGCGTGGTTGGTCCTGCAGGGAGGAAACCTCCACGGGCGCTCAGGGCGCAAACCTGCAGAGGGAAACCTCTGTGGCCTGCGGTGTTCTCACTGAGCTGCCTTCAGAGCCACCAGATGTTTTCTACGCCGGGAAAACGTTTGTTCTCTGCAGTGCCTGGATGGTCAGGAGCCCTGCGGATGGACCTGGGCGGTGCTGGTCCAGGGCTGGTGCCTGCCTGGGGTAAGTGGGGAGCCGCAGCTCGGGCTGCTGGAGCTGCTCCCCGCACCGCTCCTTCTGCTTTCCAGCCTGTTGCAGTGCCGGGAAGTTAAAGCTGGGGTCTTACTGCGCTTTGCTGCTCAGTCTCTGGTGCGGAGAGGTGCAGGGATGGAGCAGAGACCTTGTTTTCCCGTCCTTGGATCGGGAGCAAAGCGCAAACATTTTCCTGGTCCTTAAAATCCTGGTAGCTGGGTTTGCTCACGGCAGCTGCGTTGCTGGAGCCTGGGTTGAGTGAACGTAGATTTGTGGAGGAGACTTCCCCAGCACAAACGAGGTGTCTGGACCCAGCGAGGCCCGGGATCCTCTTCGTTTTCATGGTGCTGAGTCCTGTCTCAGCCCGGGTGCTCCTGCTCCTGGGGGTGGGTTTTCGGTGCATGGCCGTAGGTAGCAGCAGCTGCAGCTCCCCAGGCAGCCGGCTGCGAGCGCTGTGCGAAGTCGCATCGGAGGAAGGGGCCAAATCTTCCCATTTATTGAAGGATGCTCGCAGGGCCGGGTGCCTTCTGCAGCCGGTATTTGTGGCTCCAGGCTTAGCGGGGAAGTCTCCAAACCGCGGCTGGGAACTGGGCTGCTGGCTGCGAGCCCCTCGCCTGCTGTTAGCGTTTACACCGCCGCCTGGATAAACAGCCTCCCCTCCTCTTCTCCCTCACTTCTTCCTCCTTCTCCTTTACTTAAGTGTCTAGACCGAGGAGGGTTTTTGCCTGATTTGTAATGCTCAGCGGAGACGGCTGGCTCTGTGGAAAGTCTGTGCAACGGCTGCCTGCCTCCCTTCCCGTGGTGGGCCCTGCGTGAGCGGATCCTGAGGGACGACACGGACCTTTGTGTCCTTTGCTATCATCCGTGCTATCGCTGGAGACCCGGGGGCCCCCTTTGTATCCGCCCGCTTGCCTGGCACCTTCCTCCCTTCCTCCTCTTCCCCGCAGCCTCCCGATGCTTTTTGGCCCTGCCCTGTTCATACGCCGCCACTTTGAGTCATCTCCTCTTGCGTGAGCTCTGCCTGGAGGGCTCGTTTGATGCCTGGACTCACCCCCCAAAAATTCGCCCCGGAGAGGAGTCAGGGACTCCCGACAGAGCGAATCCCCAGCGCCGCCGGGGAGCCTCGCAGCCCGCTCCTCGCCCTGCTCCGCTGCGCCTCCTGGCCCCGCTTTGGGACCGAGGGGGTGCCCCTTGGAGGATGCTCGGCTTTGGGGCCGTGCCAGGAGCTGCTGCCCGCTCCCAGGGGGGCCCTGGGTGGGTGTCGGGGCCCTGCTCCTGCCCCCACCCCGGGCTGAGGCCTGGAAACCTGGTGCTCGCCTGCCCCCTTCCCGCGAAGGTCTCTGCCCGGCTTTGATCTGCAAAGCGCGCTGGTTCAGTTCCTGTTCGCGTTAAAATAAACGAAAGAGGGCAAAGAAAAGAGCAGAGGAAGAAAAAGCCATTATCCCTGTTTATCTTATCAAGATAATGCCAAACAAGGCTCACTTTGAGCGAGAGGCTCGCTCTTTGCCGCCGCAGTGGCCCGTTCCTCTCTTTAGCAGCACGGTTTAAAAATAAACCCTCAGAGGAGGGGAAGCGACTTGAATGAAGACATTGTTACTGTACAAGATGCGATAATGGGGCCTTTTATGGCTACATCTGTTAGTAAATTGTTTAGTTCCAGGTTTTGGGGCTGCATAAAGGAGCCGCGCTGGGGCTTTTCCACTCTCTCCCCCGGCGCCTTTTAGTGGTGACGTTGCAGGAGAGGGGAGAGGAGAAAACGTTTTCCTCCTTCTAATTTTGCTCGTAGCTTCTGGTGCTGATCCTCGTCAGCATGCAAGTGCAGACACACGGCGCTCATCCATCCCCCGGCGCTCATCCATCCCCCGGCGCTCATCCATCCCCCGGCGCTCATCCATCCCCCGGCCATCACCCGTTCCCCCCGCGGCCCCGCCGGGGCAGCCAGTGGCTGAGGAGCCCCCTGCAGCGGGTGGCAGCACCCTTGGGGTCCCGTTGCCTCCAGCCCAGCTCGTCCGTCCGTCTGTCCGTCCGTCTGTCTGTCCGTCAGCTCTTTGCCTGTTCCCAGCCACAGCCAGGGACCGAGCTCTGTCCCGGCGTCGCTTCAGATGTCCAGGAGGCGACGAGTGAGATACAAACACACCTACGTGCCTGCCTCTGCTCAGCTGGGCTTTGGCATCTCTCAGGTTCTCCTCGCCCCCAAAAGAGGAGAATTAGGTCTTTATTCACCCAATTTGTCCGCCCTCCCTCGCCGTCCTCGAGGCTTTTGTTCCCTGTAAGCGATCGGGGCCGTGCGTGTCGCCGGCTGCCCAGCTTGTTGTGCACGGGAACTGGAGGACAGAGCAAAGAAAAAAATTAAATGATTCCCCCAAACTCCTCTGCCACCCCAGCTTGGTCTCTGCGCTGAGATTTCCATGCCGTGTAACATTTTCTGTGTGAAATGTGCTGATGGTTTAAGGAATCGTACAAAAGGGAGAGGGTTGGCGGGTTTGTATGAAGCTGTAAACGTTAACTGGCAGGTATTATTGGGGATTTTTATAGGTGGGCCGTAATCCCAGCCCTGCTTTCGGACCACCCAGCTTCTGCGTGTTCAATTTTTAAAAATATTTTAATAGCCTTTATAAGGTTCTGTATCTCCCTCCAGCTCTAGCCCTACCCGCGATCAGTGCAGCCACATCATTAAATTCACTCTATTTATGTGTGTACTTATATGAATATTTAAAAAAAATTAAATTTGGGTGGGCATTTCTGCAGCTCTAAGCTGAGTGAAACAGAGTTAACAAGGTCTTGTGTTAGGGTCTTCTTAGGGTATTTAAAAATAACCCCAAACTAAACATTTCGAAGGGGAGGAAGGGGCCCTGGCTCGCGTTGCAGTGCAGCTGAGGGTCAGCTGCAAGCAGAATTCCCGTCCTTAGGGTGCTGTTTAGCTGGATCGGTGCGTGTGGGTGCTGGGTGCTGGCTGGTAGGGTGGCAGCAGGGATACGGGGACGGGGAAGAGCAACGTGGATTTCTGCCCCAAGGTGATGGTATGTCAACGTTTGGGCCAAACGGCTCTGTGAGGCTGCTAACGGGGTGCAGCTGGGGCCAGCGGCGGGGCCCTAATCCGGGTGGGGACGAGCTTGAACTGAGCCACGATGCCCAGAGCCCCGTCCCTGCTCTGCTCTGCCCCAGGCTGTCCTCACCACCGGTCCCCCAGAGCACCCCCTGCTTGCAGGCACCGTCCCTGCCCCGAGCAAGGCTGCAGGATGGTGCTCCCGTGGGTGCTGCGTCCTCTGGTGCTTTGCAGCCCTTCCCGAACAGACGCACGGACGCACCTGGGTGTTGGCAGGGGTGATGAGCTGGGTGCCACACGATGAGCTGGGTGCCACACGATGAGCTGGGTGCCACACGATGAGCTGGGTGCCACGCGGTGCTGGTGTCAAGGTGCGCGGCTTTAGGGGGCCGGGGCAGCTGCGGTGCCCCGAGGTGGCCGCTGCCCTCGGCAGCCCAGCCTGCCCCGAGCCTCCCTCCACTCTTCCTGGGGCTGAATTTCCTTTTTTTTTTTACGCTTTTCCTTCCATCTTGAAGGGAGATTTTGGAAAAGAATGTATTTGAGAACAGATTGTTCACTGTGAAGTCAGCATTTGGTGATCTCACGCATTTCTTTCTTTGCTCTGCGCACCCTGCATGTGAAAGGGCAACCGTAAAAGGTTCCAAATTTTGCTTTTCCCAAAGCACATTGGAGCAGGGAGCTGAGTTTGGGTTATTTCAGGTATTTCCCTGTCTGAACCTGTAACACATCGTGACGTGCACATGGGAGCACTTCTGGGTGAAAGGAACTAACACTGCGCCCAGCAGCGCAGCGGTGGCGTTGGGCACGGGAAGTTACGTTTCGAGCTGCTTACAAATATCTTTTAACTTTTTACCTAGGCAGACCTTGACTGTGCAAATGGACATTTGTCGGTGGTGCAGGCTGCTCTGGATCCTGCATTTCGTTACGCACCATCAGGCTGAGCAGAATTAGTGCAGTCGCTGCCGGGAACGAGCCCGGCTCCATCTCCTGCTCGCTTTGCCAGCACCGGCCCCGCACGGCCGCAGCCAGGCGAGGTTTGGTGCTGTGGGACGGATCCTGAGCGAGCAGGTGGGGTTTACAGGGGCTCTGAGGGGAGCGGGGTGCAGGTCGAGCCTCCCTGAGCCTTCCCTGCCGGGGTCAAAACACAGTGAAAGAGAGAGGAGAGCAGGAAGGCGCGGAGCCGTGAGATGTGGCTTTGTGCTCCGCGGGTAGGGGGAGACGTGAACTTTTACCCCGTGCGTGAGGCTGACTCATAAATCAAACAGGGACATAAATAACCGGGCAGATAAGGGCACAGATTCTCAACCCCCGGGGGGAATAAACGGCCCCGACACACCGGGACACCCCCCCCCCGGTGCGATCGGGCTGTCGATGCGAGCCGACCGTAACAAAGCAGTTGCCGTCGGCCAGCCTTGCACGACGGCCGCTTCTTTGCTTGTCTCCTGCTCCACTGTCGAGGGTTGGAAGCTGCTCTCCGCGGCAGCCGCTTGCCGTGGGACGTGTCCGGTGCTGGGACAGGAGGGTGCCCACTGCCACCACCTTTTGGCTGAGCGACGGCCCCCGTTCGCTCAGCGCCTCCCGGGGGATGCTCCTGCGTTCCCAGCCGGCTGCCTCCGAGGGCTTCCCCGTCTCCCTCGGCCAGTTTATCCGGAGAGGTGACGGCTCGGAGGTTGGCCGGGGGCAGGAGGATGCGGCGAGGTTCTGGGGGTGCTGAGCTTCGTGTCTGCGGTCGGCTGAAGCGGGTTCAAGGAGGAGGGGAGGCAGTGCCGTGCGGGGACCGGGACGCAGAGCAAACCCGAACAATAGCGGGCTGGGGAAAAAAAAAAAAAACAAAAAACCCTATGTGTTTTAGCTAAGTCTGTAACCTAAAGATAATACCCGCGTTGGAAGCGTGGCGCTGGGTAAACACCGGAGGAAAACAACGCGTGGCCGCGCCGCTCCAAGCACTGCCTTGGGCGAGCAGCAAGGTTGTTTGGGGAGTGTTTGGGCGGCCCTGGCTCGGCGAGCCCGCGGTGCGGTGTTATTTTTGACAAAAAGCTTTGGGCTGGCTCTGAACTCTTCGCCACGGCCTCCAACAGCCCGTGTCTGCCGGATATGGCCGTGCAAGGGGTATGGGGGTCCCCGCGCCTGCTGTGAGCCGGCGTTTTGCAGGAGGGGATGTTGGTGGCATCCATGTCCCCCCCCTGCAGCCCTGCTCCTTCGCCTGCCTCCCCCTTTTGCCTGACACTGGTGGGGATTTGCTTCGTGGAAGCTGAGCAATTTCTTGCTCTTCAGCTAAAGTTCACGTCCTGGTTGCCGCGCTCGGAGGCGAGAGAGCGGGTTTTATACGGCTTTGAACTTCGCTTGCGTGCCTTTGGGATAAATTAAGGGTAAAATTTCCTAAAATTGTAAATGTTTACTGCGTGCGGATCCAGAGCCGTGTGTATCGAAGGCTGGCCGGGGGCCAGGCGAGCAGATGGGACGCAGACCGTGCGGCGCGCAGCCCCGGCCGGAGGGTTTGGAAGAGGCGGCGGAGGGGCGAGAAGTGGCACGGGGCGGGGGGGACACGGCCCAGCAGGGCCGGGGCTGTGCCCGTCGCTGCCCTGGGTGCACGCACGGGCTGGTGAAGGCCCTTCCCTGGCCCTCCGGGGAGGGAAATCAGCTCACGCACGCGTTTGTGCAGAGGCGGCTGCGAGCAGCCCCGCTCCGGGCTGGTGGTGCCCCGGGAGCCCCGTGGGTGTCGGAGCAGAGCACGGCACCAGCAGAGACCCAAAACGAGCTTTTCTGCTCCCACCAGCAAGCCGGCAGAGTGGCTTGCACAAAACCTCTGTAACCTGTCAAAATCGGGCCTGTTTTCTTGTGCTTTTGTGGTCTCGGTTTGAGATGTTCATCCGTGCGCCCGTCCTGCCCTTCCCTGCCTCGAGCTCTGCGCCTCTTGCACTGCTTTGTGCCCCAAATTATTCCCTGCCACTTCTCCCTTCCCTTTGCTTCCTTTCAGCTTCGCTGCCCGTCCTTGGTGCCCTTCGGGAGGCTCCTCGCAGAGGCTGGCTGAGAGCTCTGCTGATGACTTCCAACATAACAACAGGGCACCTATTTTTTTGGGGGTGGCTTTCACTCCAGTGTATAATTTCCCACCTGCCCGTATCTCTGCACAACAGGCGAACCCCTCGGCGGCTGCCGGCCCCGCCGTCCCCTTGCTGGCCAGGAGGACGGCTCAGGGCTCCTGGGCTCCCGACGTCGTCAGATGGGCTCGCCCGCCGCATCGCGGCCGGGGACGGACGGGCTGAGCGCCGCATCCCTGCCTCGCGTGAGAGGCGCCAGTAAAGCCGAGGCAGAGCTTGCGTGCCGAGGCAGCTGTGCTTAACAGGTAGGGCAGGTATGGGGAAACGCTCAGGGCCCCGCGCTCACCGCAGGGCTCCTTCCCACCTGCGAGCCCTGATCAAACACCTCGACACGGGCAGCCCGAGTGGGAAGCCGTGATGTAATCTCGGGAACCCAAAACAATCGGCCCTTTCATGGCAGGACGATAACAATCAAAACAGTATGTAAGGGCCTGCCATGCAAGAATACACATGCACATTATACACTGGAGGGAATTGAAAGCCGGAGTGAAAAGGGGCTTGTTAAGAATATGTAGCCTGCTTTCATAATCAGTTTGTAAAAGAATAGGCCCTTGAAAACAAGGGTTTAGGCTTATAGAAGGCTTTCTGTGCCTTGACCTTGCAAATATGCAGAGATGCCAACTTTTTTTTTTTTTTTTTTGAAAGTGAACTCGGAGCCTCCCAGCGTGGTGCCGCGGCGCTTGGCAGCGAGCGGGGGTACGTCCCCGGGGGGCGCGGGTGCTCCCCTCCTGCCACGAGGAGCTGGGCCTCGGCGGCGCTCGGCCGGGTGCCCGAGATTTTACCTTTTCTTCCTTAAAATGACGGCACTGGGCTCTGCCAGCAGCTGCAGAGGTGTGAGGTGTGCGTGGGACCAGCGGTGGTGCGCCTGCTCCCGGGTGGAGGGGGCAGGGGGCACGGCGCTGGGCTCGCCCCGTTTCACAGGTGGGGAACCTGGGGCAGAGCTGCTGGGAAAGGGAGCGTTTGCGGTGTGTGTTGGCTCCTGGGTCCTTGCCCCTTTGAAGGACACCTGAGGCCCTTGTTCCCTAAGTGGCAGAGACACCCAAGTGACTTCCCTGCATTGGCCGGGGCGCTGGTGGCTGAAGGAGCACGCGCATCGCCAGGGTCCGGTGTGGTTTCCTCTCTCTCCAGGTCAATGCACTTTGTACGTTGAAGGTTATCCTCCCGTCTGCAAGATGTCTTTTAGCTGGACATGGGCGGCCCATTGGACAGGACAGGGTCAGCTTCACGCACCCCAGTACTGGTTGTTCCCCCCCTTCCTCGCTTTAGGGACCCTGACGTCTCTAAACGTTTCATGCCTGTCCCCTGGGCTGAAGCATCTCGTCTCCGTGCCACCTCCTCTGCGTCCCGCTGCCCGTGGGCACCCAGGGGCACGGCCCCCGGCCCGCCTGCTGCAGGCTGTCTTTGTGCATCTGTTTTACAATGTGTTTCTTTGCAGCAGGGGGAAGCCTTCCAAGAATCCCCACCTATTTCCGTAATAAGGACGCCTTTGTTTTCCTCGCGCACAATGCAGCTTTATGCGACTCGCTTGCTTTCTTCCCAACCGCGTAGCCGGCAGCTCGACACGGGAGCTGCCGAGGTGTGAGGTGTGTGCGGATCGGCGGCCGAGGGCCAGAGGAATGTCTCCTGGGATGGTTTTTGTTCGCGGCTGGGGCATCAGAGCTCGGTCTCTTTGCCTGAGCACCCGGACATCTCCGCGCCGCCGCGCTGGGCAAACAGAGGTGGCCCCGGAGCGGCGAGCGGAGGTGCCCTTGGTGCAGCGAACCGAGGCAAAGCAAATAGGAAGGTTTGTGTGTTCCTGGCCCCCGTGTTGTCACGGAGCCCTTCTCATCCTGATGGGATTAGCGTCTCTGGGAAAGGCTCGGGAGGCCCTAAAATCCGAGTGTTCAGGCAGAGCTGCGGCGGTAGGAAGCGCTGGAGGAACGAGGGGCTGCAGCGCGTGGGGAGCGAGGGTTGGGTGAGCCTTCAGAGGGACTAGATGCCTTCAGGTGACGTGGGGACAGTGTCACCCTGAAGCTGAGCCCAGAAGGTCCTCTCTCCCCCGTGGGTGTCCCAAGGCAAGGTGCTGGGGCTCCGGTGGCCTTTGCCTCCTGCGGTGCCGCACGCTTGAGCTGTGTCTGCGCCCGACGGCTGGCACCCACGTGGCACGATGCCTGCGCCCGTGTTGCTTGGGTTTTTGCACCCGTGTTCCTCGGGAAAACCCATGTTCCTTGGGAAAACGGGTTAAAACCTCGCCTGGAGCAGGGGACACGTGGCTGCTTCCCACCGAGGGGTGGTGGAATTGGGTGGCCTGGCCCTGGCGTGTCCCTGCTGGGGTTGGAGCACCCGTGGTGCGTGACCATCGCTCCCCGTGGGTGCAGCACCTCTCTCCCCGAGCCTTCCTCCCTGCCGGCAGCTCTACCTCCCCTGGGCAGGAGAGCCCGTGCCCCCTGAGCCTGCTCCCCCAGGACACCCCAGATACCCTGGGCATCGGCGCTGCCGTGGGCCGGGGCTGGCCCCTGCTTTTAGGGAGCCCCGATGGGTTCGCCAGGGGCGTGAGTGGGACAGAGGGGAGGAGGAGGGCAGGGGCAAGCCCACCCGTCTGGGTTTCTCCTGCTGGGTCTCTCCCTGGCTTAAATTCCCTCCCTCGTGCCCCTCGGGGCCGCCTCTCTGCCCGGGCAGCCCCGCGGCAAGGGGTCAGCGAGGGGGGAGCTCGCCGCCGCTTCCCGTACAGACCCCTCCGTTCACACTTCCCTCTCCCACCCCATTAATTTGTTGTGGTTGGGGCTAGTAATAGCTGCTTTGTGTGAAGGCGAGGGAGGGAGGAAAAAAAAAAAAAAACCACCAGCACACAGACAGCGGCTCCAGTGTTTTCTAAAAGGGATGTTTTTCCCCCCTCCGTTCTCTCTCTCTTTGCCTTGAATAATGTTTTTGATTGTAATAGCCTGTCCTGGTTAGGGAAACCCACAGCCTCTCCCCCCTTCCCCTCCCCTCTTCTGTAAACCGTGGTAGAAGTTTAAACAACCCGGAGAGCCTTTTCTCACCAGTCTTATTTTACTAATAGGAAACAAGTGTTTGAGGCAGCAAAGGGAGCTCTCAGCCGCTGGCCAAGGAATCGCCGACTTCGCACAGCGCCGCTGGGGCCGGGTAGGGGCTGGGGGCTCCTTGAGGCCGCCAGCCCGAGCCCCCCGGGGTGGTCGAGTTCGGTGTCCCCAGGGACCAGGGACAAATCCACGGCACGCCACGCGCCCCAGCCATGGAAAAGGTTTTCCTTAGCTCCTCGCTAGCTCAGCCCGGGGGAGACGTTGCTGTAAAGGATGAGCCCGGATGGTTTTGGTGCTTGCCACGCTTTCGTTCCTTGAACGACGAAGGGAAAGCCCATACCTCGATTTCTTTTATTTTCGCCCCAAATCAGACACTTGCACTGAGCTGGAAGGGACCCTGCGGGGTGGCACAGGGTGCTCTGGAGCTGGAGGCTGCCGGCAAACAGCTGAACGCAGGGGCTGAGAACTGCAGGGAGACGGAGAGCGGGGAGAAACCTCACCCAGCTCTCTGCCCTCGAACATCCAAACCTCTCCTGGCTGCCCTTGAGTTTTCAACTCTAAAAGACCCGTGTTTTCTGCCTCTGGGGACGTGGGGCTCTAATTGGAGCGGTTCAAGTTTACCGTGCCTTCCTGTGTAACCCCCTTTATCGGGCTTTTTATCTTTTGTGCCTTGAGAAATGGTCCTGGCAGCAGCCTGGATCACTTTACGGACGGACAGGCCTCTCCCCTCTCCCTCTCCCAGCTGTGTTTGGGTCTGGCTGCCGTTGGGGTGCCTCTCTGCTGGCCCCAAGCCCTCCAGCATCGCTGGGAGAGCACACCTTATTTCAGCGGTCCGCCCTCTTGAGCTGCTCCGTAGCCAGGGTCGGCCCTGTGCGTTGCTGTGTTCACGTTAAATATTCGCGCGAGTAGCCCCAGGGCCAGCTGTGCTTCCATTAAAAAGGCACGTCTTTAACAGCATCGCTCTTTTTCCAGTCCCCAGCCCGTCGTTTCCACCCGACGTAGCCGCGGGTACCTACGCGTGCTCTTGTTTTTTTTTTTTTTTGGCAGGAACCTGGCGATTGGGATCGGCATCCAGAACTTCCCGGAAGGCCTTGCTGTCAGCCTGCCTTTACGCGGCGCGGGATTTTCGACGTGGAAGGCGTTCTGGTAAGCAGAGCTGCTCCCAGCCCGCAGGAACCAGCACCCTCACCAGCAGCTCCCCTGAGCGGGTGCCGGGGGGTGCCCTCGGGATGGGCTCGTGTCGGCCGAGAGCTGCTTCCCACGGTCTTTGTGGGGCAGATGCTCGACGTGGAGAGTTTTTACCGGGGCTGATGTTGTGCTCCAGACCTGCCAGCAGCCTGGGAGGAGAGCAGGGGGTGCTGCCCGGAGCCCCCGAGCTCAGCCCCGAGCCCCCAGCTCGCCCCCAGCTCGCCCCAGCCCCCGTGGTTTGCTCCAGCCCAGCTCAGCCGGCTGATCAGTGCCTGCGGTTAGCTCCCAGATCCTGCCCCCGAAAAGTCTTTTTTCTTTTTTGGTTTTGTTTTGGTTTGGTTTTTCTCTCGCTTCGCTCTGGGCCGCATTTCAAACCTACTTTGTTTTCCTCCTTTTCCCCGAGGTGAAAAAGCCGAGGGCATGAACTCTGCAGGCGCAGGGCCGCGTTCCTGCCCGTGCACGTGTGCTCGGCCGGGTGATGGATGGGAGGGCAGGGGGGGCTTGCAGCCTGCTCCCTCCGAGCTTTGTTTTCATTTCCTCCCACCCACCTCCATTTCGGTCAGCGCAGCCAGTGCTGGGACTTGCACCAGGGCTGCTGCTGGAAGGGAGCTCCCATGGTCTTGGGGAGCTTTGTTCGTTAAAACAGCCCCAGAAGGAAAGAAAACGAGGGGGGAGAGCGGCGAGGCTGTGGCCGGGTGTCCTCTGAGCTGTGCTGGTTGCAAATATTTCCTTTGCTGACCCATCCGTGCCCGCGACCTGGATCCCCAAACCCCACAGAGATGTTTTGGGGGGAAGGAACCGGATCGTGTCTTAATTCCCGTCCCGGAAAAATCAGCTTCGTCACCTGTCGAGAGTGACCCAGGTGGCTTGTTCTGTGCGGTGCAGCGGCGCTGCTCTGCACCTTGGCCTGGTGTCCGACCTCCTCCAGGACCCGGTGGCACCGGGGAGGACGCCGTGCCCCACGCCGCAGCCCCTCTGTGCCTGCGCGGGGGCTTCCCGGGGTGCCCGGCGCCTTTCAGGCTCGTTGCCTTGCAGGTACGGGCAGCTGAGCGGCATGGTGGAGCCCTTGGCTGGCGTCTTCGGTGCCTTCGCCGTGGTGGTGGCAGAGCCTCTCCTCCCCTACGCCCTGGGCTTTGCGGCCGGAGCAATGGTCTACGTGGTCATGGACGATATCATCCCCGAGGCACAGACCAGGTGAGCCCCCGGCCGGCACGGGGAAGTACCGAGGGCTCTGGAAGATCCCTTCCCTTCCCCAACGAGGGTCAGAGCTGTGCTTTACCCACCCTGCAAGCACCCCACAGCTCCCGGGAGCTCACGCCTTCGTTTTCTCCCTGCAGCGGCAACGGGAAGCTGGCTTCCTGGACCTCCGTGCTCGGCTTCGTGGTGATGATGTCCCTGGACGTCGGCCTCGGGTAGGGCAGCTCGCTGCTCCCCGCGGGAAGGCTTCTCACCAGCGGCCGTGGTGGCATGTGGGACTGGACGCGCGTTATCCTCTAGACTTCTTTTTGTACATGATGATGATTATTTTTTTTTTTTTGGGATCTGGTTTGGTGTTAATTCCCTATGATTTGGTCTATCTGCTCCCCCCAACATCACGTCGATGGTTTTCAAAGCACAAACGCGGGTGGTTCGGTGCGGGTCCTGCTTTCCTTTCGCCACCAGATTTTCTGTTTCCCCTAGAGGGCTGAGATGCATCGGCCGGGCTGCAGGTCCCGCTTTGCTTTTCCTTCAGTTCTGGGGTGGTTTCTCTGAGTCAGGTCGGTTTTGATCATCCTTGTTCTGTAGAAGGTCAGGAATTCACTGTTGCATGCTTAAGCTGCTCTGCAGTTACGTCCCAAGGCATCTGAATGAAGTAAACTCAATTTCCACCCCTGGTTCTGGAAGGCAGGTGGAAGAATTAGGGCTAGGATAACACGTGCAGCACCCTGTGGGACAGCAGGTCTGATATATCCCGCTGGTCCTGGGCAGTGTTTTAGGGCTTTAGTTGTTTTGATGGATGCAAATAGTCCAAGCAAATAAAAAATGAATTTTCTTGGTATCTCTGCAAGAGGAAAATACTGTTTTTTTCCTAAAGTTATTTCCTAAGCAGGGCTTTGTTCCAGTGCATTGTGGCTTGTCCGATACCCAGAGGGTTTTCTGGGGGAAAAAAAAAAAAAAAGGAAAAAAGGAGAGAAGAATGTTTGTGTTTTCTAGCATGCACTCTGTGAGGAGGCAAGGTGTGGTTCCCCGTTGTCGGTGCTGTGCTCCGTGGTTGTACCGCAGGACGCATCGCCACGCGGGCCCACGGCTGTGGGGCATTACTGACAACTGCTCCTTTCTGGCTGCTGTTTCAAATCGTCGGTAGCTCCCCAGTGATCTCCTGCAGGAGTCAGGGCGGGCTGCTCCCAGAGGTGACCCTGGGGGCTCTTCAGCCCCCTCTGCCCAGCTCGGTGCTGCGTTAACCTCACCGAGGACCCGAGAGTGCCAGAAACTCTCCTCCTCCCGAGCGGCATCGGGATGCGATAGCTCGTCAGCAGGAGTTAATTACCCAGCCCGAAGAGCCAGAAACACGCACTGAAAGTGTCTGCCTCTTCGTCGTCTTCCTTTGGAGCATCTCCTGTCCCCTCCCCGTGCCATGCCACGGATGAACCCCTTTCACGCTCACGTAGAGAGCGAAATGCAGGAGTGGGGCGGTGTAAAGCACGCCTCGCCCTCCGCCAAGGCTGCTTCATTTTTCAGGAAAAAGGGGTTAATGAGATTCTTCAGCAGGATAACTGGATCGCTGGGCTGCTGCTTGCATCTCAGCCCCTCGGCGGCCGTACCTGTGGGCACAGGGGGTGCCGGCCAGCGCGGGTCCTGCTGGAAAGGCTGCACGAGGGCAGCCGGGGGAAGAGGCTCGAGTAAACTCGGTTAGAGCCATGCGTTTTTGTTCAGTTCGTTGTTTCGGTCGGATTTCATTTGTACTTCATTTGTATGTCACTCTGGATGATACAAAACTACTGTTTGCCAATGGCTTTGACCTTTTAACTGTGATTGGTTTCAATAAATGGGAAATTCCGAGTTTGCACTGATTTATTTCAATGCAGTAAATCCGTACTTTGTCTTCTCCTCCCTCTGTTCTGCTGCTTTTCTTTTCATTTCTTCTTTGATGATTCTTGGCTTGTCAAAGGTCCTGCTTCTCAACCAGAAGGCAAGCATGGGGAAGGGAAATAAGAAGAAAAAGATGAAGAAAGGCACCTTTGCCGTGCCTCATCCAGGCACCCATGGGTGTGTTTCGCTGGGGTTTTGCAGCAGACCGGCCGGCTCAGCCCAGCCCCAGCTCCCGACCCCGGTTGGTGCTTTATGACTCAGAAAAAAACCCGACCGCAAAAAATCCCGTAAGAAAAAAAAAAAAAGGAGTGTGTTGGGGCTCTTCCTGTTAAAAATAGCTGTGGCCGCCGGGTCCTCAGTGGAGGAGCAGCGGGCACGGGGACGGGAGCACTTGCCCAAGGTCGGGCGCGGAGGCGGTTTGGGGACAATGGCCCTTTGTCCCCGGAGCCGCAGGTG